>NC_091287.1:68263159-68488159 GCF_032444005.1 Ranitomeya imitator | reverse complement strand
AAGAGCAATAGATTCTGGAACTCTAGCCTACCAATTAGTGATGAGCGAATGTGCTCAAATAACGAGTTATCCAAGCTCGTGTGTTATCCGAGTATCTTGGGTGCGCTCGTATAATATATTCTAGTCCCTGCGGCTGCATGATTTGCCGCACTAGACAAACACAAAGCATGAAGGGATGGTCTGTTTGTTACGGAATCCCCACATGTGTTACGGATCTTTACCACCACAAATCATGTAGCCGTAGGGACTCGAGAGAGGGCATGGTGAGCCACAGGAGTATAAGGGGTTTTGCGTGGGAAGCGAGGGAGGGTTCCCGGCAGAGAGAGTGAGGACCTGCGATGTACTGCGGGCAGTGTTAGGCCGCGCGGCAGCGAAAGAGGACCAGTGCAGGAAGGACCGGGTAGCGTCGCTGGAGGTGCAGGACAGAACAAGCTGAGCGGGAGATTGTTGTGCAAGACCCCCGACTGCAGAGCATGCCGAGATTGTTGTATGGGTGTCCACGCTCAGCGGGAGGACCGTTTGTTAGGCGGTGAAGCCGGAAGACTCAGCAGTGGCCTCGGCAGGTAGCCAAGCAGCCCTCGGACTCTGAGAGAGAATCGGACTACCAACTCACGAGAAGTGAAACTGATAGACTATTAATCTGAATTATTGTTATCCTGTTTAACCCTCAGCCCTTTAACTGTAATTCCCTTGTTTGCTCCCTGTGAGGAGACGTTTCCTATATTGATCTTTATATATAATCGTCTAAGGGGCACTTCCGTATGTTTGTCTGTCTGTCTGTCTGTCTATCACAAAAAGTCCCGCCTCCGGCCGCGACCAATCAGCAACGGGCACAGTCTGCCCGAGAATTCGCCCCTTCCTACTCTCTGTCAGTGCCCCCTCCATACTCCCCTCCAGTCAGCGCTCATACAGGGTTGATGACTGCATTACACCACGCTATGCCGCCGTGTAACGCAGTCCGTTAATGCTGCTATTAACCCTGTGTGACCAACTTTTTGCTATTGATGCTGCCTATACAGCATCAATAGTAAAAAGATCTAATGTTAAAAATAAGAAAAAAAAATCATTATATACTCACCTTCCGGCGCCTTTCCCGCTTATCGCAACGCTCCGGGCCATGCATTGCGGTCTCGCGACATGATGACGTAGCGGTCTCGCGAGACCGCTAAGTCATCTGGGTAATTTCGCAATGCATCGCTGGGAACGGAAGCTGGCGGCTGCATCGCGTGCATAGGGACAGCTTCCTGGACGCGGAGGGTGAGTATATAATTATTTTTTATTTTCATTCTTTTTTTAACAGGGATATGGTGCCCACATTGCTATATAGTACTTGGGCTGTGTTATATTCTGCGAGGCTGCTATATACTACATGGGCAGTGTTAGATACTACGTGGGCAATTTTATACACTACGTGGGCAATGTTAAATACTACGTGGGCTGTGTTATATACTACGTGCGCAGTGTTATATACTACGTGAGCTGTGTTATATACTATGTGGCAGTGTTATATACTACATGGGCAGTGTTATATACTACGTGGGCTGTGTGATATACTATGTGGGCTTTGTTATATACTGCGTGGGCAGTGTTATATACTACGTGGGCAGTGTTATATACTACGTGGGCAGTGTTAAATACTACGTGGGCAGTGTTATATACTACGTGGGCTGTGTTATATACTGCGTGGATGCTATATATTTCATGGGCAGTGTTATATACTACATGGCAGTGTTATATACTGCGTGGGCTGTGTTATATACTACGTGGGCTGTGTTATATACTGTGGGCAGTGATATATACTACGTGGGCAATTTTATTCACTACGTGGGCAACATTAAACACTACGTGGGCTGTGTTATATAATGTGTGGATGCTATATATTATGTGGGCTGTGTTATATACTACGTGGGCAGCGTTATATACTATGTGGCAGTGTGATATACTACATGGGCAGTTTTATATACTACGTGGGCTGTGTTATATACTATGTGCGCAGTGTTATATACTAAGTGCACAATGTTATATACTACGTGGGCTGTGTTATATACTACGTGGGCAGTGTTATATACTACATGGGCTATGTTATATACTACGTGGGCAGTGTTATATACTATGTACGCAGTGTTATATACTGCGTGGGCTGTGTTATATACTACGTGGGCTGTGTTATATACTATGTGGGCAGTGTTATATACTATGTGGGCTGTGTTATATACTATGTGGGCTGTGTTATATACTACATGGGCTGTGTTATATACTATGTGCGCAGTGTTATATACTACGTGGGCTGTGTTATATACTACATGCACAATGTTTTATACTGCATTGGCTGTGTTATATACTACATGGACTCTGTTATATCCTACGTGGCTGTGTTATATACTACATAGCTCCTATATACTACATGGCTGTGCTATATACTATGTGGCTGTCTGTGTTACATGGCCACTGCTTATGCTATGTGGCTGCAATATATATACATATTCTTGAATACCTGATGCGTTAGAATCAGGCCGCCATGTAGTAATAATTATAATAGTAATTTGGCTTTGACAAGAAACTTATCATAGTAACTTATTAACGAACTGTCACGGGTCGCGAGACCGCTAAGTCATCTGGGTAATTTTGCAATGCATCGCTGGGAACGGAAGCTAGCGGCCGCATCGCGCGCATACGGACAGCTTCCCTGGATGCCTGAGGGTGAGTATATAAATATTTTTATTTTCATTCTTTTTTTAACAGGGATATGGTGCCTACAGTGCTATATAGTACTTGGGATTAGTGTTATATCCTGCGAGGCTGCTATATACTATGTGGGCCGTGTTATATACTGTATGGCTGTGTTATATACTGCGTGGGCAGTGTTATATACTACTTGGGCAATTTCATACACTACGTGGGCAATGTTAAATACTAAGTGGGCTGTGTTATATACTGCGTGGATGCTATATATTACGTGGGCTGTGTTATATACTACATGGGCTGTGTTATATACTACGTGGCTGTGTTGTATACTGCGTGGCTCCTATATACTACATGGCTGTGCTATATACTACGTGGCTGTCTGTGTTACGTGGCCTCTGCTATATGCTATGTGGCTGCTATATATATACATACATATTCTAGAATACCCAATGCATTAGAATCGGGCCACCATCTAGTAATAATTATAATAATAATTTGGCTTTGACAAAAAACTTATCGTAGTAACTTACTAATGAACTGTCACGGGTGCAAAGTGGCCAGTTTTATCTCTTATCTTAATCCCAGGGTTTTTGTTTTTTTTTACATCCGCCATAGGGTTGAAGAAATATAGGCCTTTTCACTTGGTGCTAATTTTATTGGTCTTTGCCAAGGGGTCGTGGCTCATAGGGAAATAATCCGGCACAACCTTAACACATGCCCCTGTATATATATATATATATATATATTGAAAATAATGCATTATGAACTACGGACTTCCTTAATATACAATACTAGCAGAACATTAAAGAGGAATCTTTTTTTTCTCCATAAATCAATAGTACACATGAAAATAAGAAACTTTGTAATATATCTTATCAGAGAGATCTGCTTCTTTCCTATCCTGGACTGATCTTTCACTCTCAATTCACAGACAAAATCTGTCCTCCGTAAATAAGGGTTTTCCCAATACTGAGATATGAGATGACAGTCGGTGCTCATAATATTCTATGGAGAGGGGAGGGGCTTAGGAGAACTGAGACATTCTGCTGCAGGTTTCTCCTGAAATAATCATTAAACTTTAATATTATTATATTTCAATACATTCCATTTGTCAAAACCAGCGTAATTTAGAATTCTGCAGTCTCACTTTCTCACCTATTCTGCACTTACATTAGGAGATTGTTCGCTGATCGACTTGTTGTGCATGGTTGATTTGTGAATGTTGTTGACTTACTAGACTCCAGCTGCAGTTTTGATAAAATTGCTATTTTATTTGCTGCAGATCCAGCAGTTCTCTGAATGCTTTGTATAACCCTTCCCACACCACTGATTGCCAGCTTTCTGTGTACACTGTGCATAGGCAGAAAATTGCCAACCATTGATGGGTGTGAGGTTATTCAGTGCTCAAAAATAGGGAGAACCTCATAGCGGCTGTATTGCTAGTCTTCTAGTGACAATTTTCTGTTAATAAAACAGTGATTTTATCAAAACTACAGCAATCAGCCCAGTAAGTGATACAACGCTGGAATCAGTGTCTTTGTCTCTTCATTATGCTGCTCTCAGGCTAGGTATAAAAAACCTGGTGACAGACTCTCTTTAAACATAAGAAAACAAAACATATCTTGTATCACTGTGATCGTATGAAAACAGAGAAAAAAGACAACATGGTATTTATAGGTATAGAGAGTCAATTGCAAAAACAAAAAAACAATGGCAGAATAGCCAATTGTTTCACCCTCCTCAATTTCATCAACCTGATGAAATCCTGCAATACCGCATCTGTCTCTAGAAAGTTTGGTCTATAGCTCATACACAGAAGATGGAAGACCTTGATATTTTACATCAACATTTTATTCAACTTTTTAAGAGGACGTGCCACTTTAAAAAAAAAATTGAGTGTTATACCTTGGAAAAATCTGGGAGCTCCCCTGATTATGCTGCACCTTTTTGTTTTGAGCCGTGTCACTCCATTGCAGACATATACACATTTGTTGCTTTTAGAGCACAGTGTGTGAAATCTCTGCTTTCAGACCAACTAGGTGTTTCTTCAGAGTCTTCACTGTGGGACGTGTAGTTGTCCTCTTCCCAAACTCTGACAGTTCTAGGTCATCAGCTGATCTAACAGTCCAGCAACTCAAGTTCTGCCAAGCAGAGCGCTGTAGTGCCTGGGAGGGAGAGGTGGAGGCCCACGCTCCAAGTGAAGACTCTCAAGAAATGCCAAGTTGAACTGCAAGCAGAGATTTCACAGAAACCACAAATAAGAAAATCTTTATATTAGAGCAAGGTAGCGCAAAATGGAAGGTAGTGGCAGAATCAGAGGGGCTCACAGGTTTTTATAAGGTATTAAAGTCAACGGGAAAATAAATTATGTGATACGTAATTACACTGTCATGATCCAGTTCTGAGATTATGTTCAGCTCTCTTGTCTCTGGACTGGTCATGTGGGAGTTAATCCCCTCTGCCTCACCCTGGAGCTGGCTGAGCTATTTAAGTCCTCTGCAGCCATTGGGCCAGTGTCAGCTATAGTTCATGCTGCACGGTTTGAGCTCCTGACCTGATCCCTGTTATTGTGTTCCTGTTTGCCTCTGACTGCCTACACCCGTTTATGACTTGTTCTGGCCTGTACTCCGACTCTGTCTCCGTCTCACGTTTTGGTTACCACGTTCCTGGTAGGTTCTGACGTCTTGCTTGTCCCCGACGATTCTCTGCTCGCCCCTTCTGTACCGTGCTGCTATCTCCGTGTATGACCTTGGCTTGTTTCATGTCCCTTTCATTACCTGTGACACCTGTGTTGTTGCTCAGTGTTGCTGTGCTGTGTGTGCAGCCTCCTTTCCTTATCCAGCACCCCCTGGTGGAGATTGCTCTATACTGCACTGCAGCAGCACATTACATACACTCAAGGGTTGCTGACTTGATTTTTTTTTCTGGACTGCTTATCAAAAAATAACAGACAGCCAACAGTTTTTATGGACACATTGGAAAACCATAATAAATCATTAAGATTATAAGTGACACGAGTCTACAGCCCATAGTTCTGACATGAATACATTATTTGCATTCACTGTGAATTGTAAAATGATAATAATTTCAGTCATAAAAAATCTGAGCAAGCTTCTCCAGTTTCTTCAAATGTTATGACTCTGTTGTTAGGTGTACCTAACGCTAGGGGCACCCTAGCTCGCCCTGTTCCCCGAACTACTTCTGATAGTGAAGACGTTGGGAGTCGGGACCACATATTTTGACTTAGCTTCTGAGTCCGCCATCAGTCTGTACCCTTCCCCAACCCAGGAAAGTGGGGAGTAATAGTGTACTGTAATACACCAATCAGACTAACAAGGCAATATGAACAGGGATAAAGGAAAATACCAAACATACAAATATACATACATAAACAACAGAGGATAACGCTGGGGAGTGGAGGATGGGGCTAAACCAAAGTAGAAGAAGCAAGGAAATTATCATACATTCAAAATCTATCAACAGTCACAGATAAACCCACCAAATGTCTTTTCCATAACAGCCACCAACAACCTCCAGCCATGCAGCAAAAGCTAGCTCTGACAATGAGTGCTAGACAGAACCCAGTTTATGTAGGAGTTGCTAACAGTGAATACCTGAGCCTTAAGGCAGGAAAGCTTCCAGGAGCTCTCAACTGAGCAGATTAACCCCTGCACTGCTAAAAAAAAAACCTTACACTATTTAATAAGAAGGTGAAGTGCTTCTAACCAGTGCAGGAGTAGGAGAAATCCGATGCTGCGGTCTTCTGGCTCCTCTCTGTTGTGGTAAACCCGTGACACCAAAATTATGGACACATCAAATTTTTTTTACGGACAGGAGAAAAAAAATGCCCTGTTTTTATAGACTGTCCAGGAATTTCTGGGCAGTTGTCAATCCTGTGCCACCCGTTATGAACAGTAGACATACAGATTGTATCACATTACTAGAATACATGGGAGTATGTACTTCATCTTTCCCCTTTGAACATGTAAATTATGAAATAAAATCTTTTTATAGACTGAACTCTGCTAAGTAAAACCCTTATGACTTTTCATTTATGGTATTATGTGCTTTGGCACAGATGTATCATTGTGGTCGTGACAGTAGTCGAGTCTGTGCCAGCGTGCATTAAGAAGAAAGGTAGGAAAGGCTGACTGAAGTCCAGACCTTCTTTTGAGTCATTTCCGCAGATCAGATTTGCAGCCAGGAGATGACCTAGTTTTGTGTTTAATATCATTTCTACCATTACAAAGGTTTGGTAGAAGTATTCAGCTCCGCGTTCATGGCCCTATTCAGCTGTTGGACCCTTAGGTGCACGAGTGCTGGCACCGTAACTATATTTTTAGTAGTAATTCTAAAATTGCAATAAAAATAACATAAAAAAATAAAGAAGAAGAACTGTGTCACGGATGAAAAAGACCTAAAAAAAAGTTACAGGATGCTGGTTTTTGATGCGATATTCACATAGAGGTTTAATCAGGCTCATTTTGCAGGGAATCTGCCAAATCACAAAGGTAAATGCAGGCTGGTTTTATGGGGACATTTCCAAAGAGTGTGAAATGTGCTTGGCAGACAAGTATAGGCTTCAGCACACATAAAGTAGAACCAGACACAAATGACCCTCATTGTCAGATTATAATGTACAATAAAGCAAAAAAGAGCAAAACAGGGTAAATTTGAGGTTTTCAATAGAAGTAGAATAATCCTGGATCGCCCCCAAGGGCTGACCCGGTCCGTGGCCCTGGGACGTCCGTTGAAAAAGGGAAAGGTCTTTAAAGGGGAAATGTTCATGACGCCTCCTGTGGTATTCGGTCAGGGTGACCGACGCTGCTTTAAGGGGTCCGCTGGGGTGATGTTAAGGCAGCTAGATGGTTTACCTTCCCACAGGTGAAGTATATCCCCAGGGCTTCCCGGTGTGTAGATGGTGGATGGTGAGAGGCACAGTGAAGAACGAGGACACAAGGTTGCAGTCTCTTTACCTTTTACTGAAGGCTTCAGCATCCACAGTTCAGCATACTAGACCACAGGGCAGGCAGAGTCCAGCCGGTTTGGAGGCAAATCCATAGTCCTCTTGTCCAGGTAGAAATCAGTAGCCTTCCTCTAGTGCCGTGGTGTTGTAGTACCTTACTGCTAAGCTTCTCATAAGGTCCTCACAGATGTTACAGATGTTATGTCTCTCTCTGTCCCCCAGATGGATAGGACAAACCCGTATGACCGGTGGCTTGAGGCGTTTTACAGGGACTCTATCATGCCCCAGCCTCTACGGGGTGCCACCTTGCCTCCTGGGTCTAGGGGCGGACAGGTAACGTGAAATTAGCTGTCCTGTCGGTCTCTGGAGCAAGGCATAAAGGATCGTTGCTCCCTCGGTGTTCCGGCTACCGGGATCCTGCGCCTCAGAAGGAGGCAGCCTGTGTAGGGCAGAACTCCTCTGATATCCACTCCTTTGCTACAACTTCTTCACCCTGTCTACAATACAGTTCTCCTTCAGTGTCTCTTTCTAGAAACTGCCACACATAGGGCAGGCGCAGCTCTGTGTCCTTATGTCTCGATCTCTGACAGGATACCACCCCTGTCAGGGACCAACTGCCTGAGCGGAGCTCAGCCAGCAACTAACTAACTTCCTCCCCAGGCAATCAGTTTTACCTAAGTGTGAGAAGCGCCCTAATAAATAGGAGCAGAGCTCCCCCTGGTGGCCTGGAGTGCGAAATGTGTTGCATGTTTGTGATACCTGGATTCAGTTGTCCTTCTTTGCCTGCAAATGTAATATCACTCCCCCCTAGAGGAAAATGCAATGACCAGGACCCTGGGGCGCTGCAATCCCACAGCTAGGTATTCATTTACCTCCTAAATGTGCCGAGCATACACTGCAGGTATCTTAGCTGGGGACCGTGTAACATGCATAATTGAAATTACACTGCTCTCCGCTCGTACACATTTACAAATCCATTTGAAATCATGGATTTAGACTTCTGATTATTTGGTGCATAATAATTTTTCAAACCCTTTGTGTTTCTTCAAAGTCAGCTGTGATTATAAAAGCCGAAGCCAATATGTTACCATTTCATTTAATCTAGCGAAGTATTAGAGGGGGGCAAATAATAACGGTACATTGCTCTGGTAACGTCATTGAGGATACAATCAACCCCCTTGAAAGTGTAAATGTCGTTTCAGGTGACTTTCACAATAGGCTGTACATGAGAAATAAACATTATTTCTGATTATAATATGATTTATGTTCTGCTTATTTTGCACAGTTTTCTCCATCACTCTCTGCCTTCTAGATCCTTTCAACTCCCGCCACCTTTCCTCTCCATAGACTTTCATAGGCAGCTGTAGTCTAATCCATCGACCTGTCTTTATTGAAGAAAGATTTGAGCTTTGGGAAGAGTTTAAAAGGAATCAGTCAATAGGTTTTTATTACCCCGAGAGCAACATGATATAGGAGCAGAGACCCTTATTCCGGTGATACATCGCATACTTTACTGAGTGCTGCAATTTTGAATAAAAACTGTTTTCTCTGCTGCAGATCTACCAGTTATCTGACTATTATTATTATTTATTTAGTTATTTATATACCACCATTGATTTCATGGTGCTGTACATGAGAAGGGGTTACATACAAAATACAGATATCACAGCTACTGAGCTGTGTATGACCACGCCCACACCACTGATTGGCAGCTTTCTGTGTACACTGTGCATAGGCAGAACACCGCCAATCAGTGGCGGGGGCGAGGTTGAACTACCTGACAGCAAGCCAAATAGTCCTGTTAATGATGGTCTCCTGCTGATAAAATATTTTATACAAACTACAGCAAGCAGCCTAATCAGTGGCACATCACTGGAATCAGGGTCTCTGGCCCTACATTATGCTGCACTCAGATTAAGCAGAAAAGTGACAAATTCAAGAAGCTTTTACAGAACAAAGACTTTAAAAGGCTATGTATGTGTTTTGGGATTGAGAAATGTAACTGTAGTGTTGATTACATGAAAAGTATTTTTAACCCTTTATTACTATTGGATTAACAATGGATAGGTGTCTTATTGACATCTCTCCATTATTAACCAGGCTTATTGTCACCTCACAATAGCAAGGTGACATTAACCCCTTATTACCCCATATCCCACTGCTACAGGGGAGTGGGAAGAGAGGGGCTAAGTGCCAGAATAGGCGCATCTTACAGATGCGCCTTTTCTGGGGTGGCTGGGGGCAGATATTTTTAGCCGGGAGGGGCAATAACCATGGTCCTTCTCTAAGCTTATATATCTGCCCTCAGTCACTGGCTTTCCAACTCTGGCGGAGAAAATTGCGCTGGAGCCCACGCCAGTTTTTTCTGTGGCTTAACCCTTTATTTTAACACCTAGAGCTCCCACATTTTGCACACACACACCACTAACATTATTAGTGAGGAATATGTAAAAATATAATGGATATGAAATGGTTTAATGTATGTAAACCATGTCTCATATCCTGTCGAGTTTGAAAAGGAGATAGCAAAAGCCGGCAATTGAATTACCGGCTTTTATGCTATCTAGCTCTGTATGAAACATAAATATATATATATACATATATATATATATATATATATGTCTCACTGTATATATGTTTTCACGCATATTTGAGCCCATGGATCCATTCTATGTCCATTTTGTAAAGTTGCGAGAAAAAAATGCTATACGGATGTTTACATGTGCAAAATACGAAGCCACACCCTGCCTACGGATGACATACAGATCACTGTTCAGGGAACATTTCTGCGTATTTGGTTCATAAACAACGGACCGTATTTTTATACATTGTGTGTGACTCCAGCCTAACTTTACTCTATGTACAGTATATTGGGACTTTTTAAGTGCATGTCTAGTAAATCTACTTATAAAAAATCATGTACTTGATGCCATGATCAGTAATTTTCCACATAACATGACCTAAGCAAAAGAATTGGAATCTGTACTTATTTAGGGCAAATTTTTGTTGAGACCAGATTACTATTTTATTTGCTTCCTGACGAAGATGGAATGAAACGCATGTTGGGACAACAGGACCATAGGTTACATTAGCTCTCTGTTTGCACTTTTTTCTCTTCCACTATGGTTAAACAGTCTGATATTAATCAGTATTGGTCATTTTGAGCCTTGAGCTCTAAAGGGTTACTCTGTCTCGGTATTTATGCTATTTATTATTTTTTAATTATTAAATTCAACATTATATTTTACAAGACTTCATACACCTTTTCATTTTTCTTGATGGTATTTTCTGCTAGAGGAGTGTCTCTAAGTACAAGATTTTGATGCTCTTCAGTGTTTGTTCTATTCTATTTGGCTCCCAACATTTCTCTAACAGTTGAGGTTGGAGAAAGAAGTATACATTTCAAAAACCTGACCTGCACATCCAAACATAGACTAAGTGTGAACAGGTGCTGAAACTAGAGTCGCCAACTCGTATATAGTTAAGTGAATAGGGCAGCACACTGCAGCGCCAAAACATGCAAACTTGAAAACACGGAATTTGAACTGCATTACTGCACTAGAAATATGAAAAATGAGAGCTTTTAGCGCATAAAAATGGCCAATTTTATGTGTACCTGGTACCTGATGATCTGTGACCCTCAAGGACTCCGACTCCAACGTACGTTTCGCCTAAGTGGCTTTTTCAAGGAGTGAAAAAGCCACTTAGGCGAAACGTACGTTGGAGTCGGAGTCCTTGAGGGTCACAGATCATCTTTACACTGGTACTAGTATTTTTCCAGAGTTTTATGCACTTGTTTGACCTAGGTTAGACCACTTACTATGTATGCATATGCACTTTATTGAGGTAGATGGCCTATGTTATGCCATCTATTTTTGCACTTTGGAAGGTTATGTCCTTTTCTAGTATCTCTTATACTATGCGGATCTGGTTTCCTCATTCAATATATTCTTTACAATTTTGTGTAGTATTGTAGTTTGGTTTTTCCTTTGTGTATTTTTTATTTTTATTATTTTTTTCAATAAAATTATACTTTTTTATGAATTTTGTTATCTTTGCTTTATGTTCACTTTGATATTGGTTCTATACTGAGTTCAACTATGTTTACTTACACTGATGGTTTTCTCTCCTTCAGACCCTGGGAACCATCAGGATACCTTCCGATACTTGGTGTCCCATTGACTTGTATTGGTATCGGATATCGGTATCGGCGATATCCGATACTTTTCGGGTATCGGCCGATACTATCCGATACCGATACTTTCAAGTATCGGACGGTATCGCTCAACACTACCTATTACTGGTCAAAATGTCGAATTTTATCATGGCGGAATAAAGCTCCTTTTCTATTACTACACCTGGATTGGACGCTGTTCTTACCTTTTCTGAATGTACATACAGAGTCTGCTGGGGGTGGATTAGCCGTCTCCGCTCTGCTGCATTGCTAAATCTAAAATCTCTGACTGTGGCAGAACTGCTGCACCCAGCAAACTACCGCTTATACTCAAGTATAAGCCGAGGCACCTAATTTTGCCACGGAAGACTGGGTAAGCTTATTGACTTGAGTATAAACCGGTTATCCATTGTCCTGCTATGTGTGGCTCCCCCTTCCTTGTTCTGCTATTTGTTGCTCCCCAGGTTGTATGCATGGCTCCCCCGGTCTCATCACCATATGCATGGCTCCGCTGGTCCTATCACCGTATACATGGCTCCCCCTTCCCATTGCCGTATGCATGGCTCCCCCAGTCTCATTGTCGTATGCATGGCTCCGCTGGTCCCATCGCTGTATGCATGGCTACCCCTTCCCATCACCGCATGCATGGCTCCCCCGTCCCATTGCTGTATGCATGGCTCCACTGGTCCCATCGCCGTATGCAGGGCTTCCCCGATCCCACTGCCGTATGCATGGCTCCCCTGGTACCATCGCCGTATGCATGGCTCCCCAGGTCCCATTGCTGTATGCATGGCTCCCCGGGTCCCATGATTGTATGCCTGGCTCCCTTGGTCCCGTCCCATCGTTGTATGCATGGCTCACCCCTTCCCCGTCCTACTCACCCTCCTAGTGCCGTTGCTGCATCTCCTGGCGCGGCAGCTCTTCCTGTGCTGAGTGGTCACGTGGTACCGCTCATTAAGGTAATGAATATGAGCTCCACGTCTAAGGGAGTGGAGACGCGAGCATATTCATTACCTTAATTAGTGTTACCACATAACCGCTCAGCACAGGAAGAGCTGCCGGCGCCGAGACCATCGGAGATGCAGCAACGTCACGAGGAGGGCGAGTATGATGTCTTCACATCCACCAACTCCTGCCGCTGTTCCACCGCTCCCCCTCCCCAGCCAGCTTCCTGGACAATGACTCGTGTATAAGCTGAGGGGGGCGTTTTCAGCACAAAAAGATGTGCTGAAAATCTTGGCTTATACACGAGTATACACAGTAAGTGATACATCATTGGATTCAAGGTCTCTTTCTCTACATCATGCTCTCAGAAGAAGTAGCAAAAACCTGCTGATATATTCCCTTTAAGAACGTATGCATACACGGCAGAAGTACGCATGCATTTGTATGGTGAAGTCAAGAGGAAGAGCAGATAAGGTGTATGGCCAATTTTACACAGTATATATATTTGCTAACTTATCTGTATCATAGTTATTAGTGATAATTTTAAATGGTGATGGCCAGGCTTGTGATAAAAGTTTGCAGTCACTCTATGTGTCTGCAGACTTCTGAATCCTCACAGTGTGCTCAACGCTGTCAAGATTCTCCAGTGCCAGCGTAGAGAGCGGGCGGTCACATGACGATAAGTATGTTTTTTTCATACATGCAATCATGTGCCAACTTGACTTGTGTGGCCTGACTCAAATCACTTGTATTAAGCGAGGCCGCGCATGTCTAGTTGGTATGTGGCTAGGAGTATGCACATAGCACACTTGCAGTCACATGACCTCCAACTCTCACCATCGGAACTGGAGAATCCTTACAGTGTTGAGTACACTATGAGAATTCAAAAGTCTGCAGTCACAAGCCTGGACAACCCCTTTAAAAACAATTACTGTCAACTATGATACAGATCACTTAAGATATACTGTAGATAAATTAAATTATGATATAGACATTGTTTAAAACTGGCAATACTCCTTTGCAGTTCATAACCTGTGAGGAGTCAAAACTCTGCAGTGACATAGAGTGACTGCAGAATTCATCTCAAGCTTGGAAAGCCTCTTTAACACTTTTTGGTGATCTGGATCACTTCGCTCCACTCACGAAACAGTGCCAGCTCTTTTGTAACCTAACTGTATCCTTATTAGATATGTGTTCACCATAAGTGAACACACATTTGAAGATTAAAGTAACTCAGCAAAACCCCATCCACTCATGCCTACTTTCAGCCAGCCAATGAAGTTGGTGAATGGGCGGGTCATTGTTCCAGTGTCCACCAGACACTGTCATTTAACGCCCAGTAAGAGCCATTCAGAGAATTTAGTGGTTCTTACTGGGGTGCCGGCTCCCATTATTCCCAGCAGGGAGCGGGTTCTTCGTCTCACATCGGTCGTGAGTGACCCATCGCTATTTAAGACCTACCAATATCTCTACCAGGGCCGGACTGGCCATCGGGCACTTCAGGCAAATGCCAGAAGGGCTGGTGCCAGGAGTGGGCCGCTGCTGCTATCAGCGGCGCCAGGGCCGACTCCTGCTGCCAGCGCTGACTCACCCCCCAATTGCCCACCCCACCCCACAGTCAACTATACCGGCGTCTATGATGCCGGCACAGTTGAATGCAATGATGGAGAAGAGAGCGTCCGCTGTCGCTCCCTCTCCCATCATTATCCGCTCTGCCTCGCACTGACACTGTGGGTGTGCGATGACGTCATATCATCGCTCATCTGCTGTGTGGCCGGGCAGACTGCAGCAGCTGAGACCGGAGCCGGGAGCAGCACGGGGCACGAGGAGAGGTGAGGAGAGTGTTTTTTTTTATATATATCAGTGAGTGATAACTGGATTGTGGGGTAATTGAGGGGGCTGTATTACATTCTATGGGGGCTGTGCTGTATTACATTCTATGGGGGGCTTTATTACATTCTATGGGGACTGGCTGCATTACATTCTATGGGGGCTGGCTGCATTACATTGCTGTATTACATTCTATTGGGGAGCTTTATTACATTCTATGGGGGCTGGCTGCATTACATTCTATGAGGGCTGGCTGTATTACATTCTATGGGGGCTGTGCTGTATTGCATTCTATGGGGGCTGTGCTGCATTACATTCTATGGGTGCTGTGCTGCATTACATTCTATGGGGGCTGTGCTGCATTACATTCTATTGGAGGGGCTTTATTACATTCTATGGGGCTGGCTGCATTACATTCTAATGGGGGGGCTTTATTACATTCTATGGGGGCTGGCTGCATTACATTCTATTAGGGGGCTTTATTACATTCTATGGGGGCTGGCTGCATTACATTCTTTGGGGCTGTGCTATATTACATTCTATGGGGCTGTGCTGTATTACATTTTATGGAGGCTGGGCTGTATTACATTCTAAGGGGGCTGTGCTGTATTACATTCTAAGGGGGCTGTGCTGTATTACATTCTATGGAGGCTGGGCTGTATTACATTCTATGAGGGGCTGTATTACATTCTGTGGGGGCTACATTATATTCCATGGGGGGTTGTATTATATTCTGTGGTGAGGTGGGCTGTATTACATTCTATGGGGTGCTGTATTATATTCTATGGGGGGCTGTAATATATTCTATGGGGGGCTGTATTACATTCTATGGGGGGCTTTATTACATTCTCTGGGGGCTACATTATATTTTATGGGGGACTGTATTATATTCTATCAGGGGTGATTGTATCATACTCTATGAGGGGGCTACATTATATTCTATGGGGAGCTGCATTATACTATATGAGGAGGGCTGCATTATATTCTCTGGGGGGTTACGTTATACTCAGGGGGCTACAATATATTCTGTGGGGTGGCTGGCTGCATTATACTCTGGAGTGGCATCATTATACTATATGTGGGCTGCATTATACTGTATCGAGGACTATGGGGAACACATTATACTATATGAAGAACTATGGGGTGCATTATACTATGGGAAGTGAATTGTACTACATGGATGACAATGGTGGTGCATTATACTATATGGAGCACTATGAGGAGTGTATTATACTATTTGGAGGACTGTGGCAGTACATTATACTATATGGAGGACTGAGGAGTGTATTATACTATATGGAGGAGTGATGTTATGATCTGGTGGTTAGAACAAATAGTGGACCTGGTAGTTAGAGCACCAGGAAAGACCTGATAGTACATTAATACAGGACAAGCTCTGGGAAGTGCAACCTCTGCTGACCGCAATCCCTAATCCTATCACGCACACTAGAAATAGCCGTGGAGCGCTCCTATCATGACCTAGGCGCCTCGTCACAGCCTCAGAACTAGCTAGCCCTAGAGATAGGAAAAATAAGCCTATCTTGCCTCAGAGAAAATTCCCCAAAGGAAAAGGCAGCCCCCCACATATATTGACTGTGAGTAAGATGAAATCATCACAAACACAGAGATGAAATAGATTTAGCAAAGAGAGGCCCGACTTACTAAACAGACAGAAGATAGGAAAGGTCACTTTGCAGTCAGCACAAAACCCTACAAAAGCCACACAGAGAGTGCAGGGAAAAATACCTTCCGCACCGACTAACGGAGCGGAGGCGCCCCTCTGCGTCCCAGAGCTTCCAGCAAGCAAGGCAAGATTCACATAAGCATGCTGGACAGAAAAAATAGCAAACAAGAAAAAAGCAAAGCGAAACTTAGCTTCTGCTGGAGGAAACAGGTAACCAGAAAGATCAAGGAGCGAACTAGACCAATGCTACAACATTGACAGCTGGCATCGGGCAAAGATCCAAGTGGAGTTAAATAGAGCAGCCCACTAATGAATTAGCCTTGTCACCTGTGGAAGGAAACTCAGAAACACCCACAGGCACCAGAGAAAGTCCACGGACAGAACCAGCCGAAGTACCATTCATGACCACAGGAGGGAGCCTGAAAACAGAATTCACAACAGTACCCCCCCCCTTTGAGGAGGGGTCACCGAACCCTAACCAGAGCCCCCAGGCCGACCAGGATGAGCCAAATGAAAGGCACGAACCAGATCGGCCGCATGAACATCAGAGGCAAAAACCCAGGAATTATCCTCCTGACCATAACCCTTCCACTTGACCAAGTACTGGAGTTTCCGTCTCGAAATACGAGAATCCAAAATCTTCTCTACCACATACTCCAACTCCCCCTCAACCAACACAGGAGCAGGAGGGTCAACGGATGGAACCACAGGCGCAACGTATCTCCGCAATAACGACCTATGGAACACATTATGGATGGCAAAAGAATCTGGAAGGGCCAAACGAAATGACACAGGATTGATAACCTCAGAAATTTTATACGGACCAATAAAACGAGGCTTAAACTTAGGAGAGGAAACCTTCATAGGAACATAACGAGACGACAACCAAACTAAATCCCCAACACGAAGTCGGGGACCCACACAGCGCCGGCGGTTAGCGAAACGTTGAGCCTTCTCCTGGGACAATGTCAAATTGTCCACCACATGAGTCCAAATCTTCTGCAACCTATTCACCACAGTATCTACACCAGGACAGTCCGAAGACTCAACCTGCCCTGAAGAGAAACGAGGATGGAAACCAGAATTGCAGAAAAACGGCGAAACCAAAGTAGCCGAGCTGGCCCGATTATTAAGGGCAAACTCAGCCAACGGCAAAATGGACTCCCAATCATCCTGATCAGCAGAAACAAAGCATCTCAGATACGTTTCCAATGTCTGATTAGTACGTTCGGTTTGGCCATTTGTCTGAGGATGGAAAGCCGAGGAAAAAGACAAATCAATGCCCATCCTAGCACAAAAGGATCGCCAAAACCTTGAAACAAACTGAGAACCTCTGTCCGAAACGATGTTCTCCGGGATGCCATGTAAACGAACCACATGCTGGAAAAACAATGGCACCAAATCAGAGGAGGAAGTAAATTTAGACAAAGGTACCAAATGGACCATCTTAGAAAAGCGATCACAAACCACCCAAATGACTGACATCTTTTGAGAGACGGGGAGATCCGAAATAAAATCCATAGAAATATGCGTCCAGGGCCTCTTCGGGACCGGCAAGGGCAAAAGCAACCCACTAGCACGAGAACAGCAGGGCTTAGCCCGAGCACAAGTCCCACAGGACTGCACAAAAGAACACACATCCCGTGACAAAGAAGGCCACCAAAAGGATCTAGCCACCAAATCTCTGGTACCAAAGATTCCAGGATGCCCAGCCAACACCGAACAATGAAGCTCAGAGATAACTCTGCTAGTCCATTTATCAGGGACAAACAGTTTCTCTGCTGGGCAACGGTCAGGTCTATCAGCCTGAAATTTTTGCAGCACCCGCCGCAAATCAGGGGAGATGGCAGACAAAATTATCCCCTCTTTGAGAATACCTGCCGGCTCAGAAACACCCGGAGAGTCAGGCACAAAACTCCTTGACAGGGCATCAGCCTTCACACTCTTAGAGCCCAGAAGGTACGAAACCACAAAATCAAAACGGGAGAAAAATAACGCCCATCGAGCCTGTCTCGGATTCAACCATTTGGCAGACTCAAGATAAGTCAAATTTTTGTGATCTGTCAAGACCACCACGCGATGATTGGCTCCTTCAAGCCAATGACGCCACTCCTCGAATGCCCACTTCATGGCCAACAATTCTCGATTACCAACATCATAATTGCGCTCAGCAGGTGAAAACTTTCTAGAAAAGAAAGCACATGGCTTCATTCCCGAGCCATCAGAACTTCTCTGCGACAAAACAGCCCCTGCTCCAATCTCAGAGGCATCAACCTCAACCTGAAACGGGAGCGAAACATCTGGCTGGCACAACACAGGGGCAGAAGAAAAATGATGCTTCAATTCCTGAAAAGCATCCACGGCCACAGAAGACCAATTGACCACATCAGCACCCTTCTTGGTCAAATCAGTCAACGGTTTAGCAACACTAGAAAAATTAGCGATGAAGCGACGATAAAAATTAGCAAAGCCCAGGAACTTTTGCAGGCTCTTCACAGATGTCGGCTGAGTCCAATCATGAATGGCCTGGACTTTAACAGGATCCATCTCGACGGTAGAAGGGGAAAAAATGAACCCCAAAAATGAAACCTTCTGAACTCCAAAGAGACACTTTGACCCCTTCACAAACAAGGAATTAGCACGAAGGACCTGGAACACCATTCTGACCTGCTTTACATGAGACTCCCAATCATCCGAAAAGACCAAAATATCATCCAAATACACAATCAGGAATTTATCCAGGTACTCTCGGAAGATGTCATGCATAAAGGACTGATATACTGATGGAGCATTGGAAAGCCCGAATGGCATCACCAGGTACTCAAAATGGCCTTCGGGCGTATTAAATACTGTTTTCCATTCATCGCCCCGTTTAATACGCACAAGATTATACGCCCCTCGAAGGTCAATCTTGGTAAACCAACTAGCCCCTTTAATATGAGCAAACAAGTCGGACAGGAACGGCAAAGGATACTGAAATTTGACAGTAATTTTATTAAGAAGGCGGTAATCAATACAAGGTCTCAAAGAACCATCCTTCTTGGCCACAAAAAAGAACCCTGCTCCCAACGGTGATGACGATGGGCGAATATGGCCTTTCTCCAAGGATTCCTTTATATAACTCCGCATAGCGGCGTGTTCTGGCACAGATAAATTGAACAATCGGCCCTTAGGAAACTTACTACCAGGAATCAAATTAATTGCACAATCGCAATCCCTATGAGGAGGTAGGGCACTGGCTTTGGGCTCATCAAATACATCCTGATAATCCGACAAAAACTCCGGAACTTCAGAAGGAGTAGAAGACGAAATTGACAAAAATGGAACATCACCATGTACCCCCTGGCAACCCCAGCTGGACACAGACATAGATTTCCAGTCCAATACTGGATTATGGACCTGTAGCCATGTTAACCCTAAAACGACCACATCATGCAGATTATGTAACACCAAAAAACGGATATCCTCCTGATGTGCAGGAGCCATGCACATGGTCAATTGGGTCCAGTACTGAGGCTTATTCTTGGCCAAAGGCGTACATCAATTCCTCTCAATGGAATAGGATGCTGCAAGGGCTCCAAGAAACAACCACAGCGCCTAGCATACTCCAAGTCCATCAAATTCAGGGCGGCGTCTGAATCCACAAATGCCATAACAGAGTAGGAAGACAAAGAACAAATCAGAGTAACGGACAATAGAAATTTTGATTGTACCGTACCAATGGTGGCAGACCTAGCGAACCGCCTAGTGCGCTTAGGACAATCGGAGATAGCATGAGTGGAATCACCACAGTAAAAACACAGCCCATTCCGACGTCTGTGTTCCTGCCGTTCAGCTCTGGTCAAAGTCCTATCACACTGCATAGGCTCAGGCCCATGCTCAGATAGTACCGCCAAATGGTGCAGTTTTACGCTCACGCAAGCGCCGATCGATCTGAATAGCCAAACACATAGACTCATTCAGACCAGCAGGCATGGGAAATCCCACCATGACATCTTTAAGGGCTTCAGAGAGACCCTTTCTGAAGATTGCTGCCAGGGCACATTCATTCCACTGAGTGAGCACAGACCACTTTCTAAACTTCTGACAATATATCTCTGCTTCATCCTGACCCTGACACAGAGCCAGCAAGATTTTCTCTGCCTGATCCACTGAATTAGGTTCGTCATAAAGCAATCCAAGCGCCAGGAAAAACGCATCCACATCACGCAATGCCGGATCTCCTGGCGCAAGGGAAAATGCCCTGTCTTGAGGGTCACCACATAACAAAGAAATAATGATCCTTACTTGTTGAACAGGATCACCTGAGGAGCGAGGTTTCAAAGCTAGAAACAATTTACAATTATTTTTGAAATTCAAGAACTTAGATCTATCACCAAAAAATAAATCAGGAATTGGAATCCTAGGCTCTGACATCGGATTCTGAACCACAAAATCTTGAATGTTTTGTACCCTTGTAGTGAGATTATCCATCCAAGAGGACAGACCTTGAATGTCCATGTCTACCCCTGTGTTCTGAACCACCCAGAGGTAAAGGGGAAAAGTGAAACAGAACACGCTGCAAAGAAAAAAAAATGGTCTCAGAGCTTCACTTATCCCTCTATTGAGATGCATCAATACTTTTGGCCAGCTGTACTGTTATGATCTGGTGGTTAGAACAAATAGTGGACCTGGTAGTTAGAGCACCAGGAAAGACCTGATAGTACATTAATACAGGACAAGCTCTGGGAAGTGGAACCTCTGCTGACCGCAATCCCTAATCCTATCACGCACACTAGAAATAGCTGTGGAGCGCTCCTATCATGACCTAGGCGCCTCGTCACAGCCTCAGAACTAGCTAGCCCTAGAGATAGGAAAAATAAGCCTATCTTGCCTCAGAGAAAATTCCCCAAAGGAAAAGGCAGCCCCCCACATATATTGACTGTGAGTAAGATGAAATCACAAACACAGAGATGAAATAGATTTAGCAAAGAGAGGCCCGACTTACTAAACAGACAGAAGATAGGAAAGGTCACTTTGCAGTCAGCACAAAACCCTACAAAAGCCACACAGAGAGTGCAGGGAAAAATACCTTCCGCACCGACTAACGGAGCGGAGGCGCCCCTCTGCGTCCCAGAGCTTCCAGCAAGCAAGGCAAAATTCACATAAGCATGCTGGACAGAAAAAATAGCAAACAAGAAAAAGGCAAAGCGAAACTTAGCTTCTGCTGGAGGAAACAGGTAACTAGAAAGATCCAGGAGCGAACTAGACCAATGCTACAACATTGACAGCTGGCATCGGGCAAAGATCCAAGTGGAGTTAAATAGAGCAGCCCACTAACGAATTAGCCTCGTCACTAGAGTTGAGCGACCTTGACCTTTTTAGAGTCGAGCCGGGTTTCGCGAAACCCGACTATCTCAAAAGTCGGGTCGAGTGAAATCGGCCGATTATGACGTAAAGTCGGGATCGACCGAAACACGAAACCCAATGCAAGTCAATGGGGCAGCATAGTCGGCAGTGAGTGGGTGCCAGGAAAACACCTAGAGTGCCCATTTTAATGTCAAAACCATCCATTCTTCTTAATGAAGCTTGTCAAGCGTAATTTACCTTATAATAATTGGAAGGCATTTGAAATTGGGGGTCATTTGGCTAAAGTTGTGTGGGGTAGGGCTGGTTCAAGTAATTAGTGGGCCCAGGAAATCTGGACCACGTCACGGCAGTGGAGCAGGGAGAGGTAAGTATTTCAACTTTGCAAGTGCTGTGATCCTGAGCAAGCAGGGGGGGCCCACTTGTTGGCATTGGCACTGGCACAGGGCCCCTCAAAGTACAGCGGTGTGTTTGCACGGCGGGGGCGCCTCCCACCGGCAGCAACACTTTTGCGTACTATGAGAGGCCCTGTGCCAGTGACGTCGCCAACTAGTATTCCTCCCCCCACCTGATGAAGGAACCTGCACTTTCATCTGCACCTTCCTCTTTGTCCCCGTGTAAGGTGGTATGGTATGCGGGAAGAGCAACCTGACTTTCAGCAGGGTCACAATGTTGTTGTGTAGCATGCACGGGGAATGTTGCGTTATGGGTTAATGTACCAGCAGACTCATCTATCACTGGCTGGGCAATGGGCATGATGAAGTGGAAACACAGATATAGGCCCAAAGAATAAAGTGGGCTAAATGCAGTTCAAAATTGGTAACACAGGACTAATCAGGGGGCATTGCAGTGGAGGACAACTGGAATGAGAGGCTGACACAGAGAGTAGGGCCAAATCAGTAAGTAGTCGAAATGCAGTTCAAAATTGGCAACCGTAGTAAACAGGCGGCACAGCTTTGTTCAGTGGAGGAGAACAGCAAGGAGTGGCAGACACCGATAGTAGGCCCCAACCCAACTAGTAGGCCAAATGCAGTCTAACATTAACAACTACTTAACGAGAGCCTGAAAATGGAATTTCAGGACAGGAAACCAGGAGAACAGCAAGGAGTGGCAGACACCGATAGTAGGCCCCAAACCAACTAGTACGCCAAATGCAGTTGTTCCATTTAACCACAATTTAATGAGAGCCTGAAGATAGAAGCTCAGGAAAGGCAACCTGGGGAACACCTTGGAGTGTAACACACCATCTCTCTCCACCCCATACCCATTTTGTAGGCCTAATGCAGTGTACTTTTCTACAACTACTAAACGAGAGTCGGAAGACCGAAGCAATGGCAAGGAAACCTGGGGAACACCTTGGAGTGTAACACACCATCTCTCTCCACCCCATACCCAATTTGTAGGCCTAATGCAGTGTAGTTTCCAAGAACTACTAAACGAGAGCCGGAAGATCGAAGCTCAGGAAAGGCAACCTGGGGAACACCTTGGAGTGTAACACACCCTCTCTCTACACCCCATACCCAATTTGAAGGCCTAATGCAGTGTAGTTTCCAAGAACTACTAAACGAGAGCCGGAAGATCGAAGCTCAGGAAAGGCAACCTGGGGAACACCTTGGAGTGGAACACACCATCTCTCTCCACCCCATACCCAATTTGTAGGCCTAATGCAGTGTAGTTTCCAACAACTACTAAACGAGAGCCGGAATATCGAAGCTCAGGAAAGGCAACCTGGGGAACACCTTGGAGTGTAACACACCCTCTCTCTACACCCCATACCCAATTTGAAGGCCTAATGCAGTGTAGTTTCCAAGAACTACTAAACGAGAGCCGGAAGATCGAAGCTCAGGAAAGGCAACCTGGGGAACACCTTGGAGTGTAACACACCCTCTCTCTACACCCCATACCCAATTTGAAGGCCTAATGCAGTGTAGTTTCCAAGAACTACTAAACGAGAGCCAGAAGATCGAAGCTCAGGAAAGGCAACCTGGGGAACACCTTGGAGTGGAACACACCATCTCTCTACACCCCATACCCAATTTGAAGGCCTAATGCAGCGTAGTTTCCAACAACTACTAAACGAAAGCCGGAAGATCGAAGCTCAGGAAAGGCAACCTGGGGAACACCTTGGAGTGTAACACAACGTCTCTCTACACCACGGAAGGGCTGATTCTTAGGAAGGAAGGCTGTTGGAAATAAGCATTGCGCGTCCGAGGGTGATTATATTCTTATTAGGTATATACTCACCCTCGGACGCGCCCTGCTTCTTTATTTGGAATGAATGTTTATTTGCAATGTGGTGTTGACTTTCTCTATTATTTTGGTAATTAATGATTTTATTATTTTCATTGGTTTGCATCTTCTCGGCAATAATATAAAGAAGACGCGACAGGACAACACTCGGTGGATGCCATATCTGTGTTTTCAATTTAAAAAACCTTTCAGTTAACTACTTGCAGGAGAAAGTAATTGTAGCTGGTGGCCATTTTTAGTACTGTACCAGATTTTAGTTGTGTGTTTGTTTTTAATGTTAAAATGTCTGCATTTGATATCTCACCAGTATTTTCTTTTTTATAAGCAAAATACATTTTTTTTTTTATTTTATAATGTTGGTTCAAGGGGTACACGGGCAGCAGTAGACAGGTCAGTGGAGGCCTAGTGGAAGGAGGGACCGCAGACAGGCTTCGAAGCCCTAACATAATAAATTGGGCTGCCTGTAGGCAATTTAAAATTGGTTCCAGGGGAACACAGGCAGCAGTAGACAGGTCAGTGGAGGCCTAGAGGAAGGAGGGACCGCAGATGCGCCAATGTTTCCCCCATACCAAATTTGTAGGCCTAATGCAGTGTAGTTTCCAACAACTACTAAACGAGAGCCGGAATATCGAAGCTCAGGAAAGGCAACCTGGGGAACACCTTGGAGTGTAACACACCCTCTCTCTACACCCCATACCCAATTTGAAGGCCTAATGCAGTGTAGTTTCCAAGAACTACTAAACGAGAGCCGGAAGATCGAAGCTCAGGAAAGGCAACCTGGGGAACACCTTGGAGTGTAACACACCCTCTCTCTACACCCCATACCCAATTTGAAGGCCTAATGCAGCGTAGTTTCCAACAACTACTAAACGAGAGCCGGAAGATCGAAGCTCAGGAAAGGCAACCTGGGGAACACCTTGGAGTGTAACACACCCTCTCTCTACACCCCATACCCAATTTGAAGGCCTAATGCAGCGTAGTTTCCAACAACTACTAAATGAGAGCCGGAAGATCGAAGCTCAGGAAAGGCAACCTGGGGAACACCTTGGAGTGTAACACAACGTCTCTCTACACCACGGAAGGGCTGATTCTTAGGAAGGAAGGCTGTTGGAAATAAGCATTGCGCGTCCGAGGGTGATTATATTCTTATTAGGTATATACTCACCCTCGGACGCGCCCTGCTTCTTTATTTGGAATGAATGTTTATTTGCAATGTGGTGTTGACTTTCTCTATTATTTTGGTAATTAATGATTTTATTATTTTCATTGTTTTGCAACTTCTCGGCAATAATATAAAGAAGACGCGACAGGACAACACTCGGTGGATGCCATATCTGTGTTTTCAATTTAAAAAACCTTTCAGTTAACTACTTGCAGGAGAAAGTAATTGTAGCTGGTGGCCATTTTTAGTACTGTACCAGATTTTAGTTGTGTGTTTGTTTTTAATGTTAAAATGTCTGCATTTGATATCTCTCCAGTATTTTCTTTTTTATAAGCAAAATACTTATTTTTATATTTTCTGATGTTGGTTCCAGGGGTACACGGGCAGCAGTGGTGTGGTCAGTGGAGGCCTAGTGGAAGGAGTGACCGCAGACAGGCATCGAAGGCCTAAAATAATAATACATGGCTGTAGGCAATTTTAAATTGGCTCCAGGGGTACACGGGCAGCAGTGCCCTGGTCAGTGTAGTAGTAGTTGAAAGAATGGACCGCAGACAGGCATCGAAGGCCTAAAATAAAAAAAATGGGCTGGCTGTAGGCAATTTTAAATTGGTTCCAGGGGTACACGGGCAGCAGTGGTGTGGTCAGTGGAGGCCTAGTGGAAGGAGTGACCGCAGACAGGCATCGAAGGCCTAAAATAATAACACATGGCTGTAGGCAATTTTAAATTGGTTCCGGGGGTACACGGGCAGCAGTGCCCTGGTCAGTGTAGTAGTAGTTGAAAGAATGGACCGCAGACAGGCATCGAAGGCCTAAAATAAAAAAATTGGGCTGGCTGTAGGCAATTTTAAATTGGTTCCAGGGGTACACGGGCAGCAGTGGTGTGGTCAGTGGAGGCCTAGTGGAAGGAGTGACCGCAGACAGGCATCGAAGGCCTAAAATAATAACACATGGCTGTAGGCAATTTTAAATTGGTTCCAGGGGTACACGGGCAGCAGTGCCCTGGTCAGTGTAGTAGTAGTTGAAAGAATGGACCGCAGACAGGCATCGAAGGCCTAAAATAAAAAAATTGGGCTGGCTGTAGGCAATTTTAAATTGGTTCCAGGGGTACACGGGCAGCAGTGGTGTGGTCAGTGGAGGCCTAGTGGAAGGAGTGACCGCAGACAGGCATCGAAGGCCTAAAATAATAACACATGGCTGTAGGCAATTTTAAATTGGTTCCAGGGGTACACGGGCAGCAGTGCCCTGGTCAGTGTAGTAGTAGTTGAAAGAATGGACCGCAGACAGGCATCGAAGGCCTAAAATAAAAAAATTGGGCTGGCTGTAGGCAATTTTAAATTGATTCCAGGGGTACACGGGCAGCAGTGGTGTGGTCAGTGGAGGCCTAGTGGAAGGAGTGACCACAGACAGGCATCGAATGCCTAAAATAATAACACATGGCTGTAGGCAATTTTAAATTGGTTCCAGGGGTACACGGGCAGCAGTGGTGTGGTCAGTGGAGGCCTAGTGGAAGGAGTGACCACAGACAGGCATCGAAGGCCTAACATAACAAAAATGTCAATACAATGGTATTGTCAGTGGCAAGCATTGAAGGATGTCAGCGCATAGACTAAACATTGGTGGAGCTGTGAGATAATTTTGCAAGTGGTAGAGCACTGTTTGAGCTGGGGTGGGGGGAAACTGTCTTGTGGCCAGCGGTACAGGCCCAGGGCCCCTCATATTACAACGGTGTGTCTGACGTTGGGTGCGCACCACCACCGCCAGAGACACTTTATTGCACTAGGAGGGACCCAGTGGCAGTGCCGTCGACCAAAAGCGGGCTCACCCACCTCTTCAGACAAACTGCACTCTCACGGGTGCTGTCGCCAAGTGTCAATACCACGGCCCCGTGTGGGGAGTTTGGCCATTTAGTGAGGTGTAAACATGTCGTATGCTGGACAATCAGGTGCTGAAAATTACGAGATTGGAAAAGGCATTCAGAATAGTCCACAGGCAAGACCTTTTCATAGGAAAGCTAGGTGTCAGCCGGGCAAGGTGGGGCAAAAGATTTCGAAATCCAGTTGTGGTTCATTTTAATGAAGGTTAGATCATCTACATTTTGGGTAGCCTGACGAGTCCTTTTTTCTGTTAGTATTGAACCTGCAGCACTGAATACTCTTTCTGATAGGACACTAGCTGCCGGGCAAGCAAGCTCCTGCAATGCATATTCTGCCAATTCTGGCCAGGTGTCTAATTTTGATGCCCAGTAATCAAATGGGAATGACGGTTGAGGGAGAACATCGATAAGGGATGAAAAATAGTTTGTAACCATACTGGACAAATGTTGTCTCCTGTCACTTTGAATTGATGCTGCAGTACCTGTCCTGTCTGCGGTCATAGCAAAATCACTCCACAACCTGGTCAGAAAACCCCTCTGGCCAACGCCACTTCTGATTTCTGCCCCTCTAACTCCTCTGGTCTGCTGGCCCCTGCAGCTCGTGTGAGAACGATCACGGGCGCTGTGTGCAGGGAATGCCAGAAGCAAACGGTCAACAAGAGTTGATTGTTTGGTTGCTAATATTAGTTCCAAGTTCTCATGTGGCATTATATTTTGCAATTTGCCTTTATAGCGAGGATCAAGGAGGCAGGCCAACCAGTAATCGTCATCATTCATCATTTTAGTTATGCGTGTGTCCCTTTTGAGGATACGTAAGGCATAATCCGCCATGTGGGCCAAAGTTCCAGTTCTCAAATCTGCGGTTGTGCTTGGTTGAGGGGCAGTTTCAGGCAAATCCACGTCACTTGTGTCCCTCAAAAAACCAGAACCCGGCCTTGCCGCGCCACCAATTTCCAGTGGCCCCGGAAAAGCTTCCTCATTAAAAATATAATCATCCCCATCATCCTCCTCGTCCTCCTCCTCCTCTTCGCC
This sequence comes from Ranitomeya imitator, assembly GCF_032444005.1. Classification (NCBI taxonomy): domain Eukaryota; kingdom Metazoa; phylum Chordata; class Amphibia; order Anura; family Dendrobatidae; genus Ranitomeya; species Ranitomeya imitator. Next base: position 68,460,212 of record NC_091287.1, on the reverse strand, counting down.
CGCTACCTCGTCCTGTACACTGCCCTGGCCAGACAATGGCTGACTGTCATCAAGGCTTTCCTCTTCCTCAGCTGCAGACGCCTGATCCTTTATGTGCGTCAAACTTTGCATCAGCAGACGCATTAGGGGGATGCTCATGCTTATTATGGCGTTGTCTGCACTAACCAGCCGTGTGCATTCCTCAAAACACTGAAGGACTTGACACATGTCTTGAATCTTCGACCACTGCACACCTGACAACTCCATGTCTGCCATCCTACTGCCTGCCCGTGTATGTGTATCCTCCCACAAAAACATAACAGCCCGCCTCTGTTCACACAGTCTCTGAAGCATGTGCAGTGTTGAGTTCCACCTTGTTGCAACGTCTATGATTAGGCGATGCTGGGGAAGGTTCAAAGAACGCTGATAGGTCTGCATACGGCTGGAGTGTACGGGCGAACGGCGGATATGTGAGCAAAGTCCACGCACTTTGAGGAGCAGGTCGGATAACCCCGGATAACTTTTCAGGAAGCACTGCACCACCAGGTTTAAGGTGTGAGCCAGGCAAGGAATGTGTTTCAGTTGGGAAAGGGAGATGGCAGCAATGAAATTCCTTCCGTTATCACTCACTACCTTGCCTGCCTCAAGATCTACAGTGCCCAGCCACGACTGCGTTTCTTTCTGCAAGAACTCGGACAGAACTTCCGCGGTGTGTCTGTTGTCGCCCAAACACTTCATAGCCAATACAGCCTGCTGACGTTTGCCAGTAGCTGCCCCATAATGGGAGACCTGGTGTGCAACAGTGGCAGCTGCGGATGGAGTGGTTGTGCGACTGCGGTCTGTGGACGAGCTCTCGCTTCTGCAGGAGGACGAAGAGGAGGAGGAGGGGGTGCGAACGGCTACAGCCAATTGTTTCCTAGACCGTGGGCTAGGCAGAACTGTCCCAAACTTGCTGTCCCCTGTGGACCCTGCATCCACCACATTTACCCAGTGTGCCGTGATGGACACGTAACGTCCCTGGCCATGCCTACTGGTCCATGCATCTGTTGTCAGGTGCACCTTTGTGCTCACAGATTGCCTGAGTGCATGGACGATGCGCTCTTTAACATGCTGGTGGAGGGCTGGGATGGCTTTTCTGGAAAAAAAGTGTCGACTGGGTAGCTCGTAGCGTGGTACAGCGTAGTCCATCAGGGCTTTGAAAGCTTCGCTTTCAACTAACCGGTAGGGCATCATCTCTAACGAGATTAGTCTAGCTATGTGTGCGTTCAAACCCTGTGTACGCGGATGCGAGGCTAAGTACTTCCTTTTTCTAACCATAGTCTCATGTAGGGTGAGCTGGACTGGAGAGCTGGAGATCGTGGAACTAGCGGGGGTGCCGGTGGACATGGCAGACTGAGAGACGGTGGGAGATGGTATTGTTGCCACCGGTGCCCTAGATGCAGTGTTTCCTACTACGAAACTGGTGATTCCCTGACCCTGATGGCTTTGGCCTGGCAAAGAAACCTGCACAGATACTGCAGGTGGTGCGGAAAATGGTGGCCCTACACTGCCGGAAGGGATGTTGCGTTGCTGACTAGCTTCATTGGCCGAGGGTGCTACAACCTTAAGGGACGTTTGGTAGTTAGTCCAGGCTTGCAAATGCATGGTGGTTAAATGTCTATGCATGCAACTTGTATTGAGACTTTTCAGATTCTGTCCTCTGCTTAAGGTAGTTGAACATTTTTGACAGATGACTTTGCGCTGATCAATTGGATGTTGTTTAAAATAATGCCAGACTGCACTCTTTCTAGCATCGGATACCTTTTCAGGCATTGCAGACTGAGCTTTAACCGGATGGCCACGCTGTCCTCCAACAGGTTTTAGCTTTGCCACGCGTTTTGGGCAAGATACGGGCCCGGCAGATGGAACCTGTTGCGATGTTGATGCCTGCTGCGGCCCCTCCTCCTCCGCTTCAGAACTGCTGCCGCCTGTACCCTGTTCCCCCAATGGCTGCCAATCGGGGTCAAGAACTGGGTCATCTATTACCTCTTCTTGTAGCTCGTGTGCAACTTCGTCTGTGTCACCGTGGCGGTCGGTGGTATAGCGTTCGTGATGGGGCAACATAGTCTCATCAGGGTCTGATTCTTGATCAGCACCCTGCGAGGGCAATGTTGTGGTCTGAGTCAAAGGACCAGCATAGTAGTCTGGCTGTGGCTGTGCATCAGTGCACTCCATGTCAGATTCAACTTGTAATGGGCATGGACTGTTAACTGCTTCACTTTCTAAGCCAGGGACGGTATGTGTAAAGAGCTCCATGGAGTAACCCGTTGTGTCGCCTGCTGCATTCTTCTCTGTTGTTGTTTTTGCTGAAGAGGACAAGGAAGCGACTTGTCCCTGACCGTGAACATCCACTAACGACGCGCTGCTTTGACATTTACCATTTTCACGAGAGGAGGCAAAAGAGCTAGAGGCTGAGTCAGCAAGATAAGCCAAAACTTGCTCTTGCTGCTCCGGCTTTAAAAGCGGTTTTCCTACTCCCAGAAAAGGGAGCGTTCGAGGCCTTGTGTAGCCAGACGACGAACCTGGCTCCACAGCTCCAGACTTAGGTGCAATATTTTTTTTCCCACGACCAGCTGATGCTCCACCACTACCACTACCCTCATTACCAGCTGACAATGAACGCCCCCGGCCACGACCTCTTCCACCAGACTTCCTCATTGTTTTAAAAACGTTACCAAACGAACGGTATTTGTTGCTGTCACACAACTTACACGGTGAGCTATAACTTCAGTATGATTTAGCTACCCCTTTACAGGTGGGTGAGACCACAACGAAAATCAGCCACAATGTTACACACTCTGTTGTTGTTGGCAACAAATGAGATGGCACACACGCAGGACTGTCACTGAAGCGCAAATGTAAATATTTATCTCCCACTGATTTGTGTTTGTTTTTTTTAAAAGGGAGACTTCAGAAGAAAAAAAAATTTAAAAAAAATTATTTTTTACAGAAGAATTTATAAAACAAATAAAATGAAATGATTGTTTCAGGGAGAATTTAGGAAAAAAAAAAAAAAAAAGGCTTTGTAGGGCCCACTGAGTGAGAGAGGACGCACACAGGAGTCAGGAGTGGCACACAAGCCCAGAGGCCAATATTAATCTCCCACCGATTGATTTAGTTATTTTTTTTGGTAGATTTTGGAACCCAAATCAAGCAAAAAAATTAATAGGCTTTCTATGGCCCACAATTGGGGAGAGAGAGATGGCACACCCAGGAGTCAAGACTGGCACACAAGCAGAAGGGGCAATATGAATCTCCCACAGATTTTTTTTTTTTTTTTTTTTCAGGGAGACTTGAGAGAAAAAAAAATACAAAAAAAATGATTTTTTTCAGGAATAATTTAGAAACCAAAGAAAATAAAATGATTGTTTCAGGGAGAATTTAGAAAACAAATAAAACAAAAAATAGGCTTTCTAGGGCCCACTGAGTGACAGATGACGCACACAGGAGTCAGGAGTGGCACACAAGCCCAGAGGCCAATATTAATCTCCCACTGATTGATTTAGTGCTTTTTTTTGGTAGATTTTGGAACCCAAATCAAGCAAAAAAATTAATAGGCTTTCTATGGCCCACAATTGGGGAGAGAGAGAGAGATGGCACACCCAGGAGTCAAGACTGGCACACAAGCAGAAGGGGCAATATGAATCTCCCACAGATTTTTTTTTTTTTTTTTTTTTTCAGGGAGACTTGAGAGAAAAATAAATACAAAAAAAATGATTTTTTTCAGGAATAATTTAGAAACCAAAGAAAATAAAATGATTGTTTCAGGGAGAATTTAGAAAACAAATAAAACAAAAAATAGGCTTTCTAGGGCCCACTGAGTGACAGATGACGCACACAGGAGTCAGGAGTGGCACACAAGCCCAGAGGCCAATATTAATCTCCCACTGATTGATTTAGTGATTTTTTTTTGGTAGATTTTGGAACCCAAATCAAGCAAAAAAATTAATAGGCTTTCTATGGCCCACAATTGGGGAGAGAGAGAGAGATGGCACACCCAGGAGTCAAGACTGGCACACAAGCAGAAGGGGCAATATGAATCTCCCACAGATTTTTTTTTTTTTTTTTTTTCAGGGAGACTTGAGAGAAAAAAAAATACAAAAAAAATGATTTTTTTCAGGAATAATTTAGAAACCAAAGAAAATAAAATGATTGTTTCAGGGAGAATTTAGAAAACAAATAAAACAAAAAATAGGCTTTCTAGGGCCCACTGAGTGACAGATGACGCACACAGGAGTCAGGAGTGGCACACAAGCCCAGAGGCTAATATTAATCTCCCACTGATTGATTTAGTGATTTTTTTTGGTAGATTTTGGAACCCAAATCAAGCAAAAAAATTAATAGGCTTTCTATGGCCCACAATTGGGGAGAGAGAGAGAGATGGCACACCCAGGAGTCAAGACTGGCACACAAGCAGAAGGGGCAATATGAATCTCCCACAGATTTTTTTTTTTTTTTTTTTTCAGGGAGACTTGAGAGAAAAAAAAATACAAAAAAAATGATTTTTTTCAGGAATAATTTAGAAACCAAAGAAAATAAAATGATTGTTTCAGGGAGAATTTAGAAAACAAATAAAACAAAAAATAGGCTTTCTAGGGCCCACTGAGTGACAGATGACGCACACAGGAGTCAGGAGTGGCACACAAGCCCAGAGGCCAATATTAATCTCCCACTGATTGATTTAGTGATTTTTTTTGGTAGATTTTGGAACCCAAATCAAGCAAAAAAATTAATAGGCTTTCTATGGCCCACTATTTGTGAGAGAGATGGCACGCTCAGGACTGGCACACAAGCCCAGAGGCCAATATGAATCTCCCATTTTTTTTTTTCCAGGGAAAATTTATAAACCCAATAAAAAAAATAATAATAAATAGGCTTTCTATGGCCCACTATCTGAGAGAGAGAGATGGCACGCTTAGGACTGGCACACAAGCCCAAAGCCCAATATTAATCTCCCACTGATTGATTGATTGATTTTTTCAGGTAGAATTATGAACCCAAATCAACCAAAAAAATAAATAGGCTTTCTATGGCCCACTGTTTGTGAGAGAGAGGGCACGCTCAGGACTGGCACACAAGCCCAGAGGCCAATATTAATCTCCCACTTTTTTTTTTTTCCAGGGAAAATTTATAAACCCAATAAAATAATAAAAAAATAGGCTTTCTATGGCCCACTATCTGAGAGAGAGAGAGATGGCACGCTTAGCACTGGCACACAAGCCCAAAGGCCAATATTAATCTCCCACTGATTGATTTAATGATTTTTTCAGGTAGAATTTAGAACCCAAATCAAGCAAAAAAATTAATAGGCTTTCTATGGCCCACTGAGTGAGAGATGGCACACACAGGAGTAAGGAGTGGCACACAAGCCCTGAGGCCAATATTTTTCTCCCACTGATTGATTGATTGATTTTTTCAGGTAGAATTATGAACCCAAATCAACCAAAAAAATAAATAGGCTTTCTATGGCCCACTATTTGTGAGAGAGATGGCACGCTCAGGACTGGCACACAAGCCCAGAGGCCAATATTAATCTCCCATTTATTTTTTTTTCCAGGGAAAATTTATAAACCCAATAAAAAAAATAATAATAAATAGGCTTTCTATGGCCCACTATCTGAGAGAGAGAGATGGCACGCTTAGGACTGGCACACAAGCCCAAAGGCCAATATTAATCTCCCACTGATTGATTGATTGATTTTTTCAGGTAGAATTATGAACCCAAATCAACCAAAAAAATAAATAGGCTTTCTATGGCCCACTATTTGTGAGAGAGATGGCACGCTCAGGACTGGCACACAAGCCCAGAGGCCAATATTAATCTCCCACTTTTTTTTTTTTTCCAGGGAAAATTTATAAACCCAATAAAATAATAAAAAAATAGGCTTTCTATGGCCCACTATCTGAGAGAGAGAGAGAGATGGCACGCTTAGGACTGGCACACAAGCCCAAAGGCCAATATTAATCTCCCACTGATTGATTTATTGATTTTTTCAGGTAGAATTTAGAACCCAAATCAAGCAAAAAAATTAATAGGCTTTCTATGGCCCACTGAGTGAGAGATGGCACACACAGGAGTAAGGAGTGGCACACAAGCCCTGAGGCCAATATTTTTCTCCCACTGATTGATTGATTGATTTTTTCAGGTAGAATTATGAACCCAAATCAACCAAAAAAATAAATAGGCTTTCTATGGCCCACTATTTGTGAGAGAGATGGCACGCTCAGGACTGGCACACAAGCCCAGAGGCCAATATTAATCTCCCATTTATTTTTTTTTCCAGGGAAAATTTATAAACCCAATAAAAAAAATAATAATAAATAGGCTTTCTATGGACCACTATCTGAGAGAGAGAGATGGCACGCTTAGGACTGGCACACAAGCCCAAAGGCCAATATTAATCTCCCACTGATTGATTGATTGATTTTTTCAGGTAGAATTATGAACCCAAATCAACCAAAAAAATAAATAGGCTTTCTATGGCCCACTATTTGTGAGAGAGATGGCACGCTCAGGACTGGCACACAAGCCCAGAGGCCAATATTAATCTCCCACTTTTTTTTTTTTTCCAGGGAAAATTTATAAACCCAATAAAATAATAAAAAAATAGGCTTTCTATGGCCCACTATCTGAGAGAGAGAGAGAGATGGCACGCTTAGGACTGGCACACAAGCCCAAAGGCCAATATTAATCTCCCACTGATTGATTTATTGATTTTTTCAGGTAGAATTTAGAACCCAAATCAAGCAAAAAAATTAATAGGCTTTCTATGGCCCACTGAGTGAGAGATGGCACACACAGGAGTAAGGAGTGGCACACAAGCCCTGAGGCCAATATTTTTCTCCCACTGATTGATGTTGTGATTTTTTCTGGTAGATTTTGGAACCCAAATCAAGCAAAAAAATAAATAGGCTTTCTATGGCCCACTGAGTGAGAGATGACACAGACAGAGATGGCACTCTAGCAGAAATGTCAATCTTAATCTCCCACAAAAAAAAAAAAAAAAAAAAAAAGGAACTGTCCTTCAATTACTATCTCCCTGCAGTAATCTCAGCCAGGTATGGCAGGCAGCAATAAGGAGTGGACTGATGCACAAATTAAATAAGAAGTGTGGACAAACAAACAAGATAGCTGTGCAGAAAGGAAGGAACAAGAGGATTTGTGCTTTGAAAAAAGCAGTTGGTTTGCACAGCGGCGTACACACAGCAATGCAGCTATCAGGGAGCCTTCTAGGGCAGCCCAATGAGCTACAGCGCTGAGGAAAAAAGAAAAAACAAGGAGCTTCCACTGTCCCTGCACACCGAAGGTGGTGTTGGGCAGTGGAAATCGCTACAGCACAAGCGGTTTTGTGGTTAATGGACCCTGCCTAACGCTATCCCTGCTTCTGACGAAGCGGCAGCAACCTCTCCCTAAGCTCAGATCAGCAGCAGTAACATGGCGGTCGGCGGGAACTCCCCTTTATAGCCCCTGTGACGCCGCAGACAGCAAGCCAATCACTGCAATGCCCTTCTCTAAGATGGTGGGGACCAGGACCTATGTCATCACGCTGCCCACACTCTGCGTTTACCTTCATTGGCTGAGAAATGGCGCTTTTCGCGTCATTGAAACGCGACTTTGGCGCGAAAGTCGCGTACCGCATGGCCGACCACGCACAGGGGTCGGATCGGGTTTCATGAAACTCGACTTCGCCAAAAGTCGGCGACTTTTGAAAATGTTCGACCCGTTTCGCTCAACCCTACTCGTCACCTGTGGAAGGAAACTCAGAAACACCCACAGGCACCAGAGAAAGTCCATGGACAGAACCAGCCGAAGTACCATTCATGACCACAGGAGGGAGCCCGAAAACAGAATTCACAACAGAGTGAGCAGTGTATTTTAATATATGGAGGACTATGAGGATTGTATTATACTATATGGAGGACTGAGGAGTGTATTATACTATATGGAGGACTGAGGAGTGCATTATGCTATATGGAGGACTGATGAGTGTATTATACTATATGGAGGACTGAGAAGTGTATTATACTATATGGAGGACTGAGGTGCACATTATAATATATGTAGGACTATGGGGTGTATTATACTAAACAAGCAAAATGCTGCCTATTAATCGAGTGATTGGATTGTTTATGTGGGAACAGAAATCCTTGTTATCAGCAGCACATTGCCGGTGTAAACTGTAGATGTGCTGCTGATAACATGATACTGTATGGGGACAGATTGATCTAATTGTGATTGTTCTGTCCCCATCATTCTTCTTCAGTTGGTGTAAAGAGGCCGGGAAACAAGCGAACAACTTCAGTATTGTCGATCACACTCGTTTAGCGGCCTGAGATCAGTGCAGTAAATACAGCAGAAATGCTTCGCAGGGAGATGAGGCAAGGATGATGACAGTTGTAGTTAGCACCCGGCGCCTGGGAATAGAGCGAACTCTACTGCTTTTCCCAGCCGCCAAAGCATTTAATTCTGGTATGTGTAATGATTTTTTAGGGTTGATGTCAGCTGCGTAATGTCGGCTGCTATCAATCCCTGGTGTAAGTAATGGAGAGGTGTCTATCAGACACCCCCACTACTAGCCCAGACCTGGCGAGACCCAGCGACTCTGAAGTGCGGTCACGGTAGTAACAATACCACTCTTCACAGTCGCCGAGCTCAGCGCAAGACCCGGAATACCTGAAGAGAGGTGACGTTACTGAGTTACTGATTTCACCGCTTTTCAGAGTCACAGAGTTTCGTGCTGCGCAGCAGAACCAAAAGTGGCTGTAGGCAAAGTTTAAGGAGCATCAGAATAAGGTTTCATAGCCTTTGGTCGTCTCATCCCTTCATTATCTACGAAATCCAGTTATGTAGGTAAAGTAGCGGATTTTCTTGGTACTGCAACTAAAAGCAATAAATAGGACTGAGCTGTAATGCTGGATACAGCTGTAAATACATGTTATATAGTCGTGTTACACTCCCCTCACTTCTTGTAACCTACAAGTGTACAAAGATATTATACAGTCGCCATGTGACAAGTGGGCCTGTGCAGTGGCGTAGGAAGGGGGGTGCGGGGGTTGGCGGGCCACCCCGGGCAGCACAATGCAGGGGGTGGGTCACCGGCAGGCTCGGACTGGCCCACCGGTGAATCGCAGTGAGTGAGCTGCAGCTCACATAACAAAGGAGCCGGGATACCGCTTATTATCACGCCTGTAAGCAAGCCGGCCGTAAAGTGCGACTACAGGCACTGAACTTCAGAGGAGGAGCGCGGCACCTTCAAACCGCCTCTGATCGCCAGCCGACGGGGATCAAGGCGACAACAACAAGGTACAGCAGCGCGGGTCCGAAGTGGAGGATCCACATTAAGAAGGCGGAGCCGCGCTATACAAAGTGGCGGGACGGGCGATGAGGACGCCATAAGAAGAAGGTGGTGGTGACCGGAGGTTCTCCAGAGGACACAGACCGCAGAGACTCCCAGGAACGCGACCGGCAGAGGGGCTGAGAGCTACACTCCAAGAGACTTCCTACACTGAGGTAAGGAGTCCCGGGACCAGCACTCGGCAAACAACTAATAACGGCGCGGCTGCAATGACCCGGCTGTGGCTGATAACCCCGAGGAAGTGGGGACAACAGCTTACAGTCGGCGCTGCTGGTGCTGTCTCCTGGCCCCCCTCACAGTGCTCCTGGGAACAATATATAGGGGAGTGCAGCTTATTACCCCCCTTCCTTACTCCACTGGCCCCCCTCTGTCCAGTTGCTAAGTGACTAATTCAAAGGGGGTTCATTCTTTTGGGATCAAATTTTAGCTCACCAAGTTTGTACACAGTTTTATGCTGCTCTCGGACGTGATTAGCTGGGAAAATGGTCGGTCCATGTATCAAACCGCTTGTGACACCTTAGTAACCTTAGGGCAAATAACAGCAACACAGCCGCTGGGAAAAGTAACTATGAAAAGTCCCCTCATAATGACCTCCCTATGAGGTTTTAGGAACATAGGACTTTATTTTTTATTTAGAACTTAGGGCTCATTCAGCCATCTGTTCAAATCATGCAAACTGTGACGTAGTAGCTGATATATAAGGTTTTAGTGAAAATACAGAGTCTACTTTGTGTGTATTGAGCCGGGGGGGGGGGGCGCCAAACTCGGGAACAGCCCCGGGCGCAAAAGCTCTAGCTACGCCAGTGGGCCTGTGTAACTTCAAATGCCAGGGCTGAATTTTAGTCCCAGTCCGGCCCTGATCTCTACCCTCTCTTTAGCCATACTTGCCATCATCATGTGTGATGATCATTCTATTTCACACACTGCTCCCCATCTTTGCAGGGTAATAAGTAAGTGGGTTGGTTTTTTTCAGGTATAATGTGTGTTTGTGCGAGACATCCAAATGTTTTGTGTGTTTCTTTTAAGTGCATGCTTCAGTCTTCTAGGCAGAAACACAATGAGAGTTAGTTTTACTGTATAAAAGAACAGCAAATGAAAGAGCTCCATTATTCTTATTATAAGAACAGCATGAGTCAGGGAGATCGGCACTTAAAGTTTCATTATAGTCCACACTGGCATATACATAATAAAGAAGAAATATTGCATCATGGCTGCTCATTAAGGACTCTGAAGATTTTACTGCAAACACCATTACTATCTTGTGAATCTTATTATGTGTCTGTGTCTGATGCGCATGAGTTCTCAATACCTGAACATCTGCCATTGTTATTGGCATTAAAACTTGCATTGTAGCGTCGAAATAGAACATAAAGTCAGTATATTACTAAATTTGATTCAGTCTCATGTTCACAGGGCACAAGTTACCCACAGGCTCAGTTTAGTAAACTTTGTGCACATTTTAAAACTTCTTGACTATTTTCTTCCCTGGAAGTAATCCAGAGATAAGCTGTACTAATAATCAGTTTCCAAAAACAGTGCTTTTATATGAATATGGATGCTAAATTACAAAATAACTATTCATAGTTGTATCTGAGAGATCCTAAGCCCAAATCCAAAATCTATTTTAAAATTGAAGTGGTAGATAGATTTTGGATTTGGGCTTAGGATCTTTAAGACTTAGTCACACTTTGGGACTTTGACAGTGGGATTCCAGAATGCAATTTTTTTTTTTTACAAATGACCACGTCTCCATTTTAACTCCTCATCACAGCTTTTACTACTCTCTCGATGTACTGTCCCCCATCACTTGAATGGAATGGCTCTGTTAGCATCCCTGCATCGCGTAGAAGAAATCTTCCAGTATTTCTTGTTTCTGGAAGGTTACTGGAAACTTAAGGCAGTGACTGGGAAATTTGTCAACTCTAATGGGGCCCAGCCCACCGATTTCTATTTGGAAATCAGCTGCTCATCTCATTCTCTTGGTTCCTGACAAGCTGCTGTTATAAATCTTGCAAAATCACCAGCCCCCAGTAAGGTCTGCTTTCAGAACAACTCTCCTAATCAGGGCTCTCACCGTCCTGAGCTTTGTGCTTGTTTAAAGTTCTATACGAACATACAGTGATATCAGAGTACACTCCAGAACAAATTACTAGTATGTGAATGCGTAATTGCAGAACTTTTATTGATAACACAGTTCTGCTACTCACCAGAATTGTCACTCAAGGTTCACATTTGCGGTTGAGTCCACAGCATATCATCTGCAACCGCAAACGCATGCAAACGCATGATAACACAGCATTTTTTATCTGCATCAGCTTATGCATGACGGCAAAAAAACACAGCGTTTGCATGCATTTTCATGCATTTTTGCATGCGTTTGTGCTTTTTATGCGCATGCGTTCGATATTTCCAGGAGGGCGTGTCTCAAGGGGCATGTCTAAATTAGTTCCTGGACATGCGCAGTTCGAAGTATGCAAATGCATCGAACGAATGCGTTCACAAAGACATGCGTATGCATGCGTTCCCATAGACAGTAATGCGTTTTTTAAATGCACTCATCCGCGTGCAGACTTGACAGACATTTGCCGCCTCAAAAATTGCAACATCATGCGTAAGCGAACGTGGGTGAACACATGCAAACGCATCATCTACAATGTTAAAGATAGGAATGTGGATGTATGCGTCAGAAACACTGCGGACACAACCGCAAATGTGAAACCAGCCTTACAGGGTTAAATGCAGAGTTGGTCCTATCTGTGCCTACATTAGTTACAGGCTGAGGCAGGGAAGCAGTGCTTGCAAATTTCATTGGCGTCACCAGAAAGCAGCATTTATGGAAGGTTCATGATACTGCGATGCACCATCATCAGACACTGCATCAATAACTAAGCGCACTCTCAATGGGGTGGGAAATAGGGCATGCAGGGGACATCAAAGGAACAGAGAGGGGACATAGCATTTATCAATGGATTTTAGTTGAGTGGGAAACATTGTCGTATTTGATAATGCCTCCAGGAAAATGCCTCAATGAAAGTAGGACATACATCAGCTGCAGAAATCATACACCATTTATACATACAGCATTACACCACCATTTATCACTATTCCTTTGGATGGGTGATAAATGTTTTCATGGGAAAACCCCTTTAACCCTGCTGTTGTCTTCGGTCTGGGGAGACCGATTTTGAACGTTGGTATTTTTGGGGGTGTTCAAGATGCGGTTCTAAAACTCGTGGTTGATTGACTTAAATGAGAATGGGTCGGTCGGCCACGGGTTTCAGAGCCGCATCTTGAATATTTTAAAGAATATTGAAGTTCAAGGTCGGTCATTTTTGACCGAAGACAACAGCAAGGTTAATGTGATTTTCTATCATTTCGATGCACATAGAATGGATAAAAATGCTAATAAACAGCTACTTTGTATCAATTCACATATGATTGCACACTAATATACCTAATATAGATTATATTATATTAAAATATTAGCAAATAGAGCAAATGCACATTTTAAATGATGTTAGCCTATATGGCAGTAAACTATTGTATGTGCAAATTGTTTTTTAATTACTTTATGAAATAGGGGACATAAATAAGCTTAATTTGAACATTTGCACAATAATAGATTATAGAGATAACAGGGATAATCTATGAACTTCGCATTGATTGGAGAATTGTGCAATGACAATATATGTGTTTATTAGGAGAGAGGAATAATGAGGCGCTTCAGCTCTTTACAGCTGCTGATCCATAGATTCCAAGTAATTAGTATAGACATGCTGTGTTGGCTCATGCTTCCGGCCATTCTGTTCGGTACACGTGACTTTGAGTCCCTGACAGATGTGACTTTCTTTTTTTAATAGATCCTTTCCTTTTAATATACACACAAATTTCTTATTTCCCCTTAAGCACAATTATTCAATCTGTGCATTTTTCCCTGGCATACCCTTTTACCTTAGCTGGCTCCACTGCAATAAATGTCAGATCAGCTTAGAGGCAAATTGTAGATAAAAGCGAGTTGTAGGATTTGATCTATTGTCAATCACAGAGGTCAGCTCTGCCAGTCATTACTGCCACAGCACTTGGCAGAGCATGCTGAGAGTTGTCCTTAAATGCAGCTAAAAAGATTCAGTATGACTACTTCCGCAGTGTAGATCTAGTAAAGGTTTAGAAGGGGGACGTAGACTTGTACTGACCTCCGTCTATATGTAGCAATATCACTACCCAATTATACTAAGTTGTATCAAAGTCCTTATTCTTTCTCTTTGAAACTAACTAAAAAAGGTTTTAGCCCATGTACCTTATATGTGCATGATGGCTTTATTCCGAAGGTCCTGTCTTCTATTTGGGTTATTATCACACATCTTGTCATTATATCAATGTAATCTTTGTTTTTATAAATACTCATCATTCCTTTCTTACCTTTGCTCTTGGCTGGATATATCCTGGGATGAGTAGCATGAGATTACCAGCTTTGATTACAAAAGTATGATTTTCTGATACTCTGTTGGGAGATGTTTATGCTACTGTATGGGTATCTTTCATTTTTGTGGTCACATCGGGGATGTGCATTGCAGCCTTTAACCCCTTCCTGCCTTTTTCGTTTTTGTGTTTTCGTTTTTCGCTCCCCTCCTTCCCAGAGCCATAACTTTTTTATTTTTCCATCGATATGGTCATGTGAGGGCTTTTTTTTTTGCGGGATGAGTTGTACTTTTGAACAAAACCATTGGTTTCAGCATGTCTTGTACTAGAAAACGGGAAAAAAATTTCAAGTGCGGTGAAATTGCAAAAAAAGGTGCAATCCCACACTTGTTTTTTGATAGGATTTTTTGCTAGCCTCACTAAATGCTAAAACTGACCTGCCATTGTGATTCTCTAGGTCATAACGAGTTCATAGACACCTAACATGTATAGGTTATTTTTTATCTAAGTGGTGAAAAAAAATTCAAAACTTTGCTAAAAAAAAGGTTTTCCGATACCCGTAGCGTCTCCATTTTTCATGATCTGCGGTCAGGTGAGGACTTATTTTTTGTGTGCCGAGCTGACGTTTTTAATGATACCACTTTTGTGCAGATACGCTCTTTTGATCGCCCGTTATTGCATTTTAATGCAATGTCACGGCGACCAAAAAAACGTAATTCTGGCGTTCCTCGCTACGCCGTTTAGCGATCAGGTTAATGCTTTTTTTTATTGATAGATCGGGCGATTCTAAAAGCAGCAATACCAAATATGTGAAACCAGAACACATGAGCTGCGCGCACACTGAACAAGCCCGTAGAGACATGTTCACACCACCAAGAGACTTGAAAACACAAAAAAGCACAGTAAAACCAAAAACACTCTGTTGCAAAAAAAAAATCACAGTGGACAGCAAGTTCTCTTTTTTTGCAACAGAGTGTTTTTGGTTTTACTCTGCTTTTTTGTGTTTTCAAGTCTCTTGGTGGTGTGAACATGTCTCTACGGGCTTGTTTACTGTGCGAGCAGCTCATGTGTTCTGGTTTCACATAATTGTTTTCTTGTGTCCACAAGACTGTGGAGGCCTCCACCCCTCTTTTTTTGAGCTGTGCGCACAGGAGCCGTTCTGACCAGCGTGTCCACATTGACATTCCTTTTCTGAATCCTGTTCATGCAGGTATTGTACATATAACCAGGTTTTAAATACATCAGATAGGGATTCCATACATTAGTTAGGACTGCTCTGATATGGGTATACCTTGACGTTTGGTAGAGCGGCTTAATATACATTTTTTGCAAAAACCGTATCAACCAAATACCCTGTTTTTTCCATCTATTTACTAGCACCTGCTGTCCACTGTGATTTTTTTTGCAACAGAGTGTTTTTGGTTTTACTGTGCTTTTTTGTGTTTTCAGATACCAAATATGTGTAGGTTTGATTTTTTTTTTGTTTTATTTTGAATTGGGCGAAAGGTGGGTGATTTAAACTTTTATATATTTTTTATTTTTTTCATATTTTTAAAAAGATTTTTTTTTACTTTTGCCATGCTTCAATAGCCTCCATGGGAGGCTAGAAGCTGGCATAGCCTGATCGGCTCTGCTACATAGCAGCGATCATCAGATCGCTGCTATGTATCTGAAATGCAGGCTTGCTATGAGCACCGACCACAGGGTGGCGCTCACAGCAGGCCGGCATCAGTAACCATAGAGGTCTCAAGGACCTCTATGATTACCATCCTGATGCATCGCCGACCCCCGATCATGTGACTGGGTCGGCGGTTAACAATATTTGAGCAAAGGTATAAGGTGGACACATCTGTACATCTTTTAATCAGAAGATAATCTCAAGGTGTTCCATTCTTGCTTTACAAACTGTTAGTATTCTCTAATTGCTACATCATTTGTGTTGATGATGATGTTGAGATGTCTGAAGCTCTTTTTACATTCAGTTGTGCTCACAAAACAACAACTGTCCATCTATGGAACTCGTCACTGAATTTTTTTATTGATTTTTTTGGGTGCAGAAATTTCCAAGGAGTAGCATTTGTAGAGATTCTGCTACAAAAACTAGTCAAAAACTCTTTTTGAACATACCCTAATATGTCTGAAAGAAGGAAAGACATTAATTACTTTGAAAAGCGTCAACTACAAGAACTGTACAAGTATACATGAGATGAGTTGATTGCTTCATGCAACCACTGTCTATGATCAAAGTCAGTGCTTTCAGGCCATGGACAGGAACTGCACATATTTCTTTATCTTCTGGTATCCCAGGCTTTGTTTATGATTAGCTAGGCTGGCGAGACGCAACCTAAGCACTACAATGTGACGTTACATTAGGCCGGCAAAAGCAAGTGCCATGTTGGGGAATCTGGAAGCTCAGGAAATTTGCACTGTTCCTGTCTACACTCAGAGATCACTGACTTGGAACATGGACCAGAGTTGAGTGAAGTGATCCATTCATACAGTACAGTATGATATATCCCAGAATTCTCTACAAAGTATGATCCAGCACAGCCTCTCAACACAGTATAATGGTCCCACACAATATCCCAACACAGTATGATAACTCTTACAGCCCCTACACAGTATGATCCCCCACAGTCTCCAACACAGTATAACTCTTACAGCCCCCCTACACAGTATGATCCCCCACAGTCTCCAACACAGTATGATAACTCTTACAGCCCCCCTACACAGTATGATCCACCTCAGTCTCCTACACAGTATGATAACTCTTACAGCCCCTACACAGTATGATCCACCTCAGTCTCCTACACAGTATGATAACTCTTACAGCCCCCCTACACAGTATGATCCCCCACAGTCTCCTACACAGTATGATAACTCTTACAGCCCCCCTACACAGTATGATCCCCCACAGTCTCCAACACAGTATGATAACTCTTACAGCCCCTACACAGTATGATCCCTCACAGTCTCCTACACAGTATGATAACTCTTACAGCCCCCCTACACAGTATGATCCACCTCAGTCTCCTACACAGTATGATAACTCTTACAGCCCCTACACAGTATGATCCCTCACAGTCTCCTACACAGTATGATAACTCTTACAGCCCCCCTACACAGTATGATCCCTCACAGTCTCCTACACAGTATGATAACTCTTACAGCCCCCCTACACAGTATGATCCCCCACAGTCTCCTACACAGTATGATAACTCTTACAGCCCCTACACAGTATGATCCCTCACAGTCTCCTACACAGTATGATAACTCTTACAGCCCCCCTACACAGTATGATCCCTCACAGTCTCCTACACAGTATGATAACTCTTACAGCCCCCCTACACAGTATGATCCACCTCAGTCTCCTACACAGTATGATAACTCTTACAGCCCCCCTACACAGTATGATCCCCCACAGTCTCCAACACAGCATGATAACTCTTACAGCCCCCCTACACAGTATGATCCACCTCAGTCTCCTACACAGTATGATAACTCTTACAGCCCCCCTACACAGTATGATCCCCCACAGTCTCCAACACAGTATGATAACTCTTACAGCCCCCCTACACAGTATGATCCACCTCAGTCTCCTACACAGTATGATAACTCTTACAGCCCCTACACAGTATGATCCACCTCAGTCTCCTACACAGTATGATAACTCTTACAGCCCCTACACAGTATGATCCCTCACAGTCTCCTACACAGTATGATAACTCTTACAGCCCCCCTACACAGTATGATCCCTCACAGTCTCCTACACAGTATGATAACTCTTACAGCCCCCCTACACAGTATGATCCACCTCAGTCTCCTACACAGTATGATAACTCTTACAGCCCCCCTACACAGTATGATCCCCCACAGTCTCCAACACAGCATGATAACTCTTACAGCCCCCCTACACAGTATGATCCACCTCAGTCTCCTACACAGTATGATAACTCTTACAGCCCCCCTACACAGTATGATCCACCTCAGTCTCCTACACAGTATGATAACTCTTACAGCCCCCCTACACAGTATGATCCCCCACAGTCTCCTACACAGTATGATAACTCTTACAGCCCCCCTACACAGTATGATCCCCCACAGTCTCCAACACAGTATGATAACTCTTACAGCCCCTACACAGTATGATCCCCCACAGTCTCCAACACAGTATGATAACTCTTACAGCCCCTTAAATTGTATGATATCACAATAGCTCTCCAACAGTATGGTCTCCTACAGCCTTCCATAGAGTATAATGGTCCCCCAAATAGTACGATGTGTTCAAAACCCTATATCACACGAAGTATAATGCCACACAGTTTGATGCACCGACCGCAGTCTCCCACATAGTGTTATATCCCCACAGTCCCCGAACAGTTTGATGGCCCCCAACAACTCTCCACGCACTCTATGTTGGCCATCGCAGCTCCCCACACAGTATGATGGAACCTACATTTCCCCATACACTGTATTATAAGCCATCAAAGCTTCCCACAGAATATAATGGTGCCCACAGAGTATTATGGCCCCCTATATAACCGCACAAGTAAATCACAATGAAAAAATTACTACTCACCTCATCCTTGTTCTCCTTGTGCACTGCTCAAGTCTCTGCAGAGCCTCAGACTGAACATCAGTTGTGATCTAATGACATCGTCACAGTGCTGAGTCTGAGCATGCAGATACCGATAAAATCAAGACACCATAGATGGTGACAAGGAACGGTCAAAGGGCCGGCTTGGTCCACGGTCTGCATTTTGCTTAAATCTGACATGTACTATGTTGTCTTTGAGAATAAGTACATCTTCATTATACCACTACCTTTTGCACAACAAATGTTCTGATTCAGATTTTCAGTTTTCTACATTTTATCGTCATTTTATAGAAGATCACATTTCAATGCAATTATAAGTGGTCATCTCAAAGACATTTGACTAGCAACAGTCAATTATTAATATTACAAATATCAGTGTAGCAGGATGATTATTATTCTTGGTTTCCTAATTATATACTCCAAAAGCATGTGTTGGATGATTATTACCGAATATCTTCACGCCGCTGGAAGCTTTGTTTAACAATGGAAGCCAAGTGTGCATCTCTTCATTGTCTCTGGAAGCCTGTGCCGTACGTATAAATTTCAGCACCACTGGGCTATTTATTGTTTTATATTTCATGATGTTAATAGTCCCTGTGATACAACAAATGTAATGAAGGCTTCATTTTCTTCATCTGTTTCTTGAATAAAATTGATATGAGACCGTAACAGAAAAGATTATATTATAATTAAATACAGTGTAGTCTTTCGAACAACCTCCTTGTAAAAGAAGTGCCCAAAGCTTTATGGGTTTAAAATGAAATTAACTTCATTTCATGTGTGTCCGGCCTTATAATTCCTAAATTAATAATTAGATTATTTCATTGCGATGGAGAAAACAAAAGTTCACCTATCTCTCACATTTTAATTTTGCGGTCTATTTTATGAGCATGTCCACTGCATTAACTAGAATATTCTAATAACGGTTTTCCATTTTTATAAGCCTCCATGATGAGAATTTCACCAGAAAGAAATTTGTCTGCATTGGTTTGTAAAACAAAAATGTTGCAGTCACTGTCAATTATGTTCATAGAGCAGGACCATAGCTTTAACTTAATGATTGGCATTTTTTGATGGGAAAGTGATTGATGAGCCTAGTTCAGACCTAGATTTGTAAAAAGTCCCAACTATGGTCATTTTCTAGTCGATAGGCAAGGTAAGTTTTGATGTTCCGCCTTCCTACCATTGGCTAGTTTTCCATACAGTTAGGCACACTTACAAATCCAAGGTTCGGCTTAGATCTGGGGGGGTTAGGGTTAGGGTTAAATTTGGTGGGGTTAAGGTTAGGGTTAGGCATTTAAGCTTAGACTAGGCACACTAAAAATGAGCCAAAATAAAATGACATGTACTGTTTAATACACTTTGTACATCTGTTGACTCCTTATGCAACTTTGTGCCAAAATTGTGGAGCAAATTATCAATCTAGGCCCCCTTTCTGGTAAAGGGCATAACTTGCGAGTTACTTTAATGTACAACTTTGCAATGTTGGTTAATTTAACTAATATTTTCTTGTATTTATCATACCGACATATCACCATTACCTTTGCTTGAATAGTATACCTTTTATTTTTATTTACTTATTACATTTAGATACATATACACATACTGTACTGTAAAGCACAGAGATCTCATGATAGGGTATCAGGAAGTTATGATTCACAACAGACACATACAGTTCTGTGAAAAAGTGTTTGCCCCCTACTTGATTTTGCATGTCTGTCACACCTAAATGTTTCAGATCACCAAACAAATTTAAATATTAGACAAAGATAATTCAAGAAAACATGAAATGCAGTTTTTAAATGAAGGTCTTTATTATTAAGAAAAAAATAAATCCAAACCTACAGGACCCTGTTTGATAAAGTGCTTACCCCCCCTTAAAACATAAATTAACTGTGGTCTACCACATCTTTGGGAAGCTAAGTACAAATTCCCTAGCCACATACAGGCCTCATTACTGCTACACCTGGTCTCACTCAAGAAATCACTCACTCAAGAAATCACTTAAATAGGACCTGCCTGACAAAGTGAAGTGGACCTCAAACGAAGTAATTGAGATCTATTGGTCTGGAAAAGGGTATAAAGCTATTTCTGAAGCTTTGGGAATCCAGCGAACCACAGTGAGAGCTATTATCCACAAATGACGAAAATATGGAACAGTGGTGAACCTTCCCAGGTGTAACCGGATGGTCAAAATTACCCCAAGATGACTCATCCAAGTGGTCACAAGACACCTCGACAACATCCAAAGAACCGCAAGCCACACTTGCCTCAGTTAAGGTCAGTGTTCATGACTTCTGCATAAGAAAGAGACTGCGTAAAAATGAGCTGCATGTCAGAGTTCCAAGACAAAAAACACTTCTGAGCAATGTAAAGACTCATCTCAGTTTTGCCAGAAAACATCTTCATGATCTCCAAGACTTTTGGGAGAATACTCTGTGGACTGATGAGACAAACGTTGAACTTTTTGGAAGGTTTATGTCCCATTATGTCTAGCATAGAAGTAACACAGCATTTCAGAAAAGGAAAATCATACCAACAGTAATATATGGTGGTGGTAGTGTAATGGTCTGGGGCCGTTTTGCTGCTTCAGGACTTGGAAGACTTGCTTTGGTAAAGGGAACCATGAATTCTGCTGTCTACCAAAAAATTCTGAAGGAGAATGTCTGGCCATATGTTTGTGACCTTAAGCTGAAGCGCACCTGGGTTATGCCAAAGGACAATTATACAAAACACACCAGCAAGTCCACCGCTGAATGGATTAAGAAACACAAAATTAAGACTTTTGAGTGGCCAAGTCAAAGTCCTGAACTTAATCTGATTTAGATGCTGTGACATGTCCTTAAAATGGTGGCTCATGCTTGGAAGCCCTCCAATATGGCTGAATTACAACAATTCTGCAAAGATAAGTGGGACAAAATTCCTCCAGAGCATTTTAAAAGACATATTGCCAATTATTTGCAAACGCTTGATTGCAGATGTGGCTGCTAAAGGTGGCCCAACCAGTTATTAGCTTTAGGGGCAATCACTTTTCCACACAGGGCCCGGTAGGTTTGGATTTCTTTTTTTCCTTAATAATAAAGACCTTCATTTAAAAGCTGCATTTTGCATTTACTTGTGTTATCTCTGTCTAAAATGCAAATCTTTGTTTAGTAATCTGAAACGTTGAAGTGTCACACACATGCAAAAGAATAGGAATCAGGAAAGGGAAAAACCTTTTCACACATCTGTATGAACATAACATGCTGTTAAACTGAGAATGAACACAGGGTGGAAAAATAGGAAAAAAATATCACTGCAAAAATGTCTCACACCTTTTAATCCACTTTACTAATGAATGGCATATTATTAAATGTTATAAAGAGTTTCTAAAATGTTATTCTTAACTCACAGAAATCATGCAGCCAATGCTGTTGTGAAATTTGACAGTGAAATTCTGTAGCCCTTTAGAATGATTTGTAAAAAGATGACACTTTGATATTCACATTTTATAATACAAATTCTATTTAAAGGGGTATTCCCACAATCTATTATTTTTACAGAAAGTCAAGTACTCTCAAAACTGCTGTACAGACCCAGCCTAAAATGAACATATCTTATAATTCTTTATTTTAGAATCTATTTTGGTTCCTTTTTGCTCCTATGAGCTTCCTCTCACACAGAGCTAAATAGGTGGTTCTGCTTCTTACAGCTGAGACCAAGCACACACCTTCTCCTCCGGACTGCAGTCATCATCCTCTCACTTCTTTGCACTGCCTAAATTGACTCACTTCCAAGAGAACATCTGCTGCCACGATCATTGCATAGCAGAAAAGATTGTAGTCTCACGTTTTCATCAATGCTATTTGCACCTCTCTATATACAGTATATCACAAAAGTGAGTACACCCCTCACATTGTGCCCAATTAGCCATTGTCCCTCCCTAGTGTAATATGACTGATTAGTGTTTCAAGGTCTCAGGTGTGAATGGGGCACAGGTGTGTTCAATTTGGTGTTATCGCTCTCACACTCTCTCATACTGGTCACTGGAAGCTCAACCGCATGGCACGTCATGTCAAAGAACTCTTTCAGGATCTAAAAAAAAGAATTGTTGCTCTACATAAGATGGTCTAGGCCAGGGGTCCCCAACTCCAGTCCTCAAGGCCCACCAACAGGTCATGTTTTCAGGATTTCCTTTGCATTGCACAGGTGATGCAATTATTACCTGGGCAAGAATAAGGAAATCCTGAAAACATGACATGTTGGTGGGCCTTGAGGACTGGAGTTGGGGACCCCTGGTCTAGGCTATAAGAAGTTTGCCAGCACCCTGAAACTGAGGTGCAGCATGATGGCCAAGACCATACAGCGGTGTAACAAGACAGGCTCCACTCAACCAGAAAAGATGAGTGCACAGTCTCAGCATCATATCCAGAGGTTGTCTTTTCAAAGTGGACTTATGAGAGCTGCCATCATTGTTTGTTGCAGACGTTAAAGGTGTGGGGGGTCAGCCTGTTTGTGCTCAGACCATACACTGAACACTGCATCAAATTGGTCTGCATGGCTGTTGTTCCAGAAGGAAACCTCTTCTAAGGATGATGCACAAGAAAGCCCACAAATAGTTTGCTGGAGACAAGCAGACTAAGATTGTGTCAAGCGTGTGTGGCGGCAACCAAGTGAGGAGTACAAAGACAAGTGTGTCCTGCCTACAGTCAAGCATGGTGGTGGGAGTGCCATAGTTTGGGGCTTCGTGAGTGCTGCTGGCTGTGGAGTGTTAAAGTTTAGTTAGGGAACCATTAATGCCAACATGTACTGTGACATACTGAAGTAGAGCATGATCTCCTCCTTTCGGAAACTGGGCTGCAGGGCAGTATCCTAACATGATAACAACCTCAAACACTCCTCCAAGATGACCATTACCTTGCTAAAGAAACTGAGGGTAAAAGTGCTGGACTGGCCAAGAATTCTCTAGATCTAAACCCTATTAAGCATCTGTGGGTCATCCTCAAATGAAAGATGGAGGATAGCAAGGTCTCTAACATCCACCATCTCCGTGATGTTGTCATGGAGGAGAGGAAGAGGATTTCAGTGGCAACCTGTGAAGCTCTAGTAAACTCAATGCCCAAGAGAGTGAAGGCAGTGCTGGCCACACAAAATATAGACACTTTGGGCACAATTTGTTAATTTTCACTTAAGAGTGTACTCAATTTTGTTGCCAGCGATTTTAAACATTAACCCCTTCATGACCCAGCCTATTTTGACGTTAAATACCTTGCCGTTTTTTGCAATTCTGACCAGTGTCCCTTTATGAGGTAATAACTCAGGAACGCTTCAACGGATCCTAGCGGTTCTGAGATTGTTTTTTCGTGACATATTGGGCTTCATGTTAGTGGTAAATTTAGGTCAATAAAATCTGTGTTTATTTGTGATAAAAACGGAAATTTGGCGAAAATTTTGAAAATTTCGCAATTTTCACATTTTGAATTTTTATTCTGTTAAACTAGAGAGTTATGTGACACAAAATAGTTAATAAATAACATTTCCCACATGTATACTTTACATCAGCACAATTTTGGAAACAAAATTTTTTTTTGCTAGGAAGTTATAAGGGTTAAAATTTGACCAGCGATTTCTAATTTTTACAACAAAATTTACAAAACCATTTTTTTAGGGACCACCTCACATTTGAAGTCAGTTTGAGGGGTCTATATGGCTGAAAATACCCAAAAGTAACACCATTCTAAAAACTGCACCCCTCAAGGTACTCAAAACCACATTCAAGAAGTTTATTAACCCTTCAGGTGCTTCACAGCAGCAGAAGCAACATGGAAGGAAAAAATGAACATTTAACTTTTTAGTCACAAAAATTATCTTTTAGCAACAAACTGAACCACGAAAGTTGTTGTCCAATTTGTCCTGAGTACGCTGATACCTCATATGTGGGGGTAAACCACTGTTTGGGCGCACAGCAGGGCTTGGAAGGGAAGGAGCGCCATTTGACTTTTTGAATCAAAAATTGGCTCCACTCTTTAGCGGACACCATGTCACGTTTGGAGAGCCCCCGTGTGCCTAAAAATTGGAGCTCCCCCACAAGTGACCCCATTTTGGAAACTAGGCGCCACAAGGAACTTATCTAGATGCATAGTGAGCACTTTGAACCCCCAGGTGCTTCACAAATTGATCCGTAAAAATAAAAAAGTACTTTTTTTTTCACAAAAAAATTCTTTTAGCCTCAATTTTTTCATTTTCACATGGGTAACAGGATAAAATGGATCCTAAAATTTGTTGGGCAATTTCTCCTGAGTACACCAATAACTCACATGTGGGGGTAAACCACTGTTTGGGCACATGGTAAGGCTCGGAAGGGAAGGAGCGCCATTTGACTTTTTGAATGAAAAATAATCTCCATCGTTAGCGGACACCATGTCGCGTTTGGAGAGACCCTGTGTGCCTAAACATTGGCGCTCCCCCACAAGTGACCCCATTTTGGAAACTAGACCCCCCAAGGAACTTATCTAGATGCCTAGTGAGCACTTTAAACCTTCAGGTGCTTCACAAATTGATCTGTAAAAATGAAAAAGTACTTTTTTTTCACACAAAAAATTCTTTTCGCCTCAATTTTTTCATTTTCACATGGGCAATAGGATAAAATGGATCATAAAATTTGTTGGGCAATTTCTCCCGAGTACGCCGATACCTCATGTGTGGGGGTAAACCACTGTTTGGGCACACGGCAGGGCTCGGAAGGGAAGGAGCGCCATTTGACTTTTTGAATGGAAAATTAGCTCCAATTGTTAGCAGACACCATGTCGCGTTTGGAGAGCCCCTGTGTGCCTAAACATTGGAGATCCCCCACAAGTGACCCCATTTTGGAAACTAGACCCCCCAAGGAACTTATCTAGATGCATATTGAGCACTTTAAACCCCCAGGTGCTTCACAGAAGTTTATAACGCAGAGCCATGAAAATAAAAAATAATTTTTCTTTCCTCAAAAATGATTTTTTAGCCTGGAATTTCCTATTTTGCCAAGGGTAATAGGAGAAATTGGACCCCAAATGTTGTTGTCCAGTTTGTCCTGAGTACGCTGCTACCCCATATGTGGGGGTAAACCACTGTTTAGGCACGCGGCAGGGCTCGGAAGGGAAGGCACGCCATTTGGCTTTTTAAATGGAAAATTAGCTCCAATCATTAGCGGACACCATGTCACGTTTGGAGAGCCCCTGTGTGCCTAAACATTGGAGATCCCCCAGAAATGACCCCATTTTGGAAACTAGACCCCCAAAGGAACTAATCTAGATGTGTGGTGAGGACTTTGAACCCCCAAGTGCTTCACAGAAGTTTATAACGCAGAGCCATGAAAATAAAAAAAAATATTTTCTCAAAAATGATCTTTTAGCCTGCAATTTTTTATTTTCCCAAGGGTAACAGGAGAAATTTGACCCCAAAAGTTGTTGTACAGTTTCTCCTGAGTACGCTGATACCCCATATGTGGGGGTAAACCACTGTTTGGGCACATGCCGGGGCTCGGAAGTGAAGTAGTGACGTTTTGAAATGCAGACTTTGATGGAATGCTCTGTGGGCGTCACGTTGCGTTTGCAGAGCCCCTGATGTGGCTTAACAGTAGAAACCCCCCACAAGTGACCCCATTTTGGAAACTAGACCCCAAAAGGAACTTATCTAGATGTGTGGTGAGCACTTTCAACCCCCAAGTGCTTCACAGAAGTTTATAATGCAGAGCCGTGAAAATAATAAATACGTTTTCTTTCCTCAAAAATAATTATTTAGCCCAGAATTTTTTAATTTTCCCAAGGGTAACAGGAGAAATTTGACCCCAATATTTGTTTTCCAGTTTCTCCTGAGTACGGTGATACCCCATATGTGGGGGTAAACTACTGTTTGGGCACATGCCGGGGCTCGGAATTGAAGTAGTGACGTTTTGAAATGCAGACTTTGATGGAATGCTCTGCGGGCGTCATGTTGCGTTTGCAGAGCCCCTGATGTGGCTAAACAGTAGAAACCCCCCACAAGTGACCCCATTTTAGAAACTAGACCCCAAAAGGAACTTATCTAGATGTGTGGTGAGCACTTTGAACCCCCAAGTGCTTCATAGAAGTTTATAATGCAGAACCGTGAAAATAATAAATACGTTTTCTTTCCTCAAAAATAATTATTTAGCCCAGAATTTTTTATTTTCCCAAGGGTTACAGGAGAAATTGGACCCCAAAAGTTGTTGTCCAGTTTCTCCTGAGTACGCTGATACCCCATGTTTGGAGGTAAACCACTGTTTGGGCACACGTCGGGGCTCAGAAGGGAAGTAGTGACTTTTGAAATGCAGAATTTGATGGAATGATCTGCGGGCGTCACGTTGCGTTTGCAGAGCCCCTGGTGTTCCTAAACAGTAGAAACCCCCCACAAGTGACCCCATTTTAGAAACTAGACCCCCCAAGGAACTTATCTAGATATGTGGTGAGCACTTTGAACCCCCAAGTGCTTCACAGACGTTTACAACGCAGAGCCGTGAAAATAAAAAATCATTTTTCTTTCCTCAAAAATGATGTTTTAGCAAGCATTTTTTTATTTTCACAAGGGTAACAGGATAAATTGGACCCCAGTAATTGTTGCGCAGTTTATCCTGAGTATGCTGGTACCCCATATGTGGGGGTAAACCACTATTTGGGCACACGTCGGGGCTCGGAAGTGAGGGAGCACCATTTGACTTTTTGAATACGAAATTGGCTGGAATCAATGGTGGCGCCATGTTGCGTTTGGAGACCCCTGATGTGCCTAAACAGTGGAAACCCCTCAATTCTACCTCCAACACTAACCCCCCACACCCCTAACCCTAATCCTAACTGTAGCCATAACCCTAATCACAACCCTAATTCCAACCCTAACCCTAAGGCTATGTGCCCACGTTGTGGATTCGTGTGAGATTTTTCAGCATCATTTTTGAAAAATCCGCGGGTAAAAGGCACTGCGTTTTACCGGCGGATTTTCCGTGGATTTCCAGTGTTTTTTGTGCGGATTTCACCTGCGGATTCCTATTGAGGAACAGGTGTAAAACGCTGCGGAATCCGCACAAAGAATTGACATGCTGCGGAAAATACAACGCAGCGTTTCAGCGCGGTATTTTCCGCACCATGGGCACAGCGGATTTGGTTTTCCATATGTTTACATGGTACTGTAAACCTGATGGAACACTGCTGCGAATCCGCAGCGGCCAATCCGCAGTGTGGGCACATAGCCTAATTCTAAAGGTATGTGCACACGCTGCGGAAAACACTGCGGATCCGCAGCAGTTTCCCATGAGTTTACAGTTCAATGCAAACCCATGGGAAACAAAAATCGCTGTACACATGCTGCGGAAAAACTGCACGGAAACGCAGCGGTTTACATTCCGCAGCATGTCACTTCTTTGTGCGGATTCCGCAGCGGTTTTACAACTGCTCCAATAGAAAATCGCAGTTGTAAAACCGCAGTGAAATGCGCAGAAAAAACGTGGTAAATCCGCCATAAATCCGCAGCGGTTTAGCACTGCGGATTTATCAAATCCGCAGCGGAAAAATCCGCAGAGGACCAGAATACGTGTGCACATAACGAAACCCTAACCCTAACCCTACCCCTAACCCTAGCCCTACCCCTAGCCCTACCCCTAACCCTACCCCTAACCCTAACCCTAACCCTAGCCCTAACCCTACCCCTAACCCTAACCCTAGCCCTAACCCTACCCCTAACCCTAACCCTACCCCTAACCCTAGCCCTAACCCTACCCCTAACCCTACCCCTAACCCTAGCCCTAACCCTAGCCCTAACCCTACCCCTAACCCTACCCCTAACCCTAACCCTACCCCTAACCCTATTCTAACATTAGTGGAAAAAAAAAATCTTTATTTTTTTATTGTCCCTACCTATGGGGGTGACAAGGGGGGGGGGGTCATTTATTATTTTTTTATTTTGATCACTGAGATAGATTATATCTCAGTGATCAAAATGCACTTTGGAACGAACGGCAGATTCGGCGGGCGCACTGCGCATGCGCCCGCCATTTTGGAAGATGGCGGCGCCCGGGGAGAAGACGGATGGACCCTGACAGGATCGGTAAGTATGATGGGGTGGGAGGGAGCACGGGGGGGGATCGGAGCACGGGGGGGTGAATCGGAGCGCGGGAGGGGTGGAACGGAGCACGGGGAGGGTGGAACGGAGCACGGGGGGGTGGAACGGAGCACAGGGGGGTGGAACGGAGCACAGGGGGGTGGATCGGAGTGCGGGGGGGGTGATTGGAGCACGGGGGGGTGATTGGAGCACGGGGGTGAGCGGACAAGAGCACGGGGGGGAGCGGAGCACAGGACGGAGAGGAGCGGGGCAGTGTACCGGGCAGATCGGAGGGCTGGGGGGGCGATCGGTGGGGTGGGGTGGGGGCACATTAGTATTTCCAGCCATGGCCGATGATATTTCAGCATCGGCCATGGCTGGATTGTAATATTTCACCCGTTATAATAGGTTAAATATTACAAATCACTCTGATTGGCAGTTTCACTTTCTACAGCCAATCAGAGCGATCGTAGCCACGGGGGGGTGAAGCCACCCCCCCTGGGCTAAACTACCACTCCCCCTGTCCCTGCAGATCGGGAGAAATGGGAGTTAACCCTTTCACCCGCTCTGCAGGGACGCGATCTTTCCATGACGCCACATAGGCGTCATGGGTCGGATTGGCACCGATTTTCATGACGCCTACGTGGCGTCATGGTTCGGGAAGGGGTTAATGGCTGTGTGTTGAGTTATTTAGAGGGCACACCAAATTTACATTGTTATACAAGCTGTACACTGATTACTTTACATTGTATGAAAGTGTCTTATCTTCGATATTGTCCAACAAAACAATAAAATAAATTATTTACAAAAATGTGAGGGGTGTACTCACTTTTGTTATATACTGTAATTAATGTTTAAGTGGTACATATGAAAACTTGTTGTGCAGTGAATGATAAGTACCAGGATTTTTCCCAGTAGGTGAAAAAGATGGAAGGAGCAGATAGAAAAGGAACTGGGCATGCAGAGATAAGAATGGTAAGTCGAGCATGCATAGTTTCTTGGAAGGGTATAACAATAAGTTAGAAAATTAGCTGCACATGCTGAGCCACAGCTGAAGATAGTAAGTCGAGCATGCACAGTATTACAGTAGCAGTGATTGATAGAAGTTAGAATAGAAGCTATGCATGCTCGGCCTAAGCCAGGAATGGTAAGTTAATCTTGTACAGTTTCTCGGCTGGACATTACAGTTGAAGTGAATGGTAGAATTTAGGAGTTATGCATGCTCGGCCAGAGCTGAGGATGATAAGCCGAGCATGCACAGTCTCTCGACTGGAAATTACAGTGACATTAAATAGTGGAAGTTAGAATAGATGCTATGCATCTCAACCAGAGCTGAGGATGATAAGTTGAGCATGAACAACATTGAGAGTGAATAGTAGAAGTTAGAAAAGAAGCTGCACATGTTCGGCCAGAGCTGAGATTGGTACCGTAAGGTGAGGAAGCAAAGTTTCTCGGCAGGGTATTACTGTGACAGTGAATGGTAAAAGTTAGAATAGGAGCTATGCATGCTTGACCATAGTTGAGGTTGGTAAGTTGAGCATGCACAGTTTCTTGGAAAAGCATTAACGTAGCAGTGAATGGATGAAGTTAGAGAAGGATCTGAACATGTTCAACCCGAACTACAGGAAATATCTCTACTAGTCTAGCAACAGAAGGTAAATAGGTCTTGGCATAGATCTTGGCCAGAGGATTACTAGGGTGGCGATGACTGAGAAATGGAACATGTTGGAAAATTAGGGGTATTTGTAAAGAAGGATGATTTTTAGTTTTCAGCACACCCATCCTCCCCCAACCCCAATAAGTAGTATCTCTTTAAAATTCTGTAAATGCTTACTAATTTTTAATTGTGCCTAAACCATCACAGATAAGTCAGTCTGCTGGCCTTTTGTTTTTGGAAAAGTAACAAAAGAAAAAGCTGCTCCCCTAATGTGATAAAGCTGCACATGTCCAATCGTTTGTTGTCTTTGTGTTGTTGTTCGGTGAACCTTTGCTTGTTTGCTTCACCACAGTGATTTGACAATTTGCTAATTAAAAAAAGGATTTAGCAATTTGCTCAACAAATAAAATCTCAGCAATCTACTTGGCCCTGCTGGCATGGCTGCAGCGTGTCTTTTACGGCGGCATACATCAGCACTGGGGCTCTCTTCTGTAAGCACATATTTTGGTCGCAGCTTATAGTCCGCGGTCTCGTGCTGGGCTTTGACACGTCGCGGTCTGTTGTACAAGGTACTTTTAGCACTTTTCCAATTACATATCAGAAGTAAACAATTGCTACTGAGATAATTAGGAATAATAATTATGATGGAGGCGGCAGCTCTCTGCTACTGCGGCTCCCTCAGTGGTCAGTTGTTATTCTAAACTAAGTTTATGAAATGAACTAAAAATGATTGAGATTCTATTTTTCCAAGTCATTGGATCTCCCTCAAACTCATAGCTTTAATTTCTTGAATTATTTCTGCTGCCAGAGGTTTTGTCTTGTAAAAGAAATCATATCAAGAAGAATAATTTCATTTAATGTCACCGATAAACTGTACAATTTAATTGAAAAAAAAAACTAAAATCTTTTCCGGTAAAAAAAAAAAAAAAAAATTAAATAAAGCAAAAGAAGCGGTTGCATAAATCTGCACAACCTTAGGGCTTGTTCACGTGACTGTTTTTTTGGTCTGAGTACTGTCCTTGAAATAAATGGCCCGCACTTGGACCCATGCTTTTCCATCGGGCAGTTCAGATGAGCAATTTTTTTCACTGACAAACTGTGTGAAAAATATCATAGCGTGCTGCGATTTCAATCTGAAATCCGGTGAGACTCACCCATTCTAATGTATGGGTGCCCAAAAAAAAAATCGGATGCCCTACGATGCCATCTGTTTTTTACGATACATTCCAATTCTGTAACATAGGAAACGGTAAATGATTAGCAGCCGCTACTCTAAAAAATGGATTATATTTGGATGAAAATTGAAAAACAAATCGTACCACTTTTCTGGATAAAACTTTGAACAATTTTTTTATACGCACTTGTGAACCTACACTTATACTTTGCTGAAGTACCCTTTGAATTTATGACAGCATTCAGTCTTTTTGGGTAGGAGTCTGTCAGCATGGCACATCTAGAATTAGCAATCTTTGCCCGCTCTTCTTTGTAGTAGTGCTACAAATCTGTTAGACTGTGAGGTCATCTGTGTTTGGCGCTCTCTACAGATCGACACATTTTCAGTTGGATTCAAGACTGGCCTTTGGTTGGGTTATTCAAAACTACATTCTTCTTCTGGTGAAGCCATTATTTTGTTGATTTGGAGGTATGTTTAGGGATGTTATGGTGCTGACAGATGAATTTCCTCTTCAGCTTTTTAGCACAATCCTGAAGATTTTGATGCAAAGATGACTGACATTATAAACTCTGCATAATTGGAGAAAATTAAACCCTCAGTTACAGCAAAAGAAAAGCAGCCCCAAAGCATAATCCTGCCTCCACCATGTTTCACTGTGGATATGGTGTTCTTTTATAATAATTTGAAATAAATTGTATTTTGCAAGTTTAATAAAAAAAACAATTAAAACAAATGGAAAATGAACACCTTTTTGCTTTTATTAAATGTGTGCATAATAAAAAATTTTTAAAATTGTTATCATAGTTGTTGTGGCTGTTTCATTGCAAAACAGCTAACATAGAGAAACTAAAAAAAAACACATCGTGAAAAGTAACCTCACCAAACCTTGTCAAATGACAAATGCATTAGCGGGATGCAGCAGGCCCCCCATAAAGGCTGGAGCAGCACAGGTGCAAGCTACTGATGAGAATGACCACCCACTCACCTACAGTATATAATGGAGGGGTTGGCTGCCTAGTAGCAAAAATGTACACAGATAGGGCTTGCATAAGACACTATTCACACAGGTAAGTGTGATGCACAGTGTCTGGATAAGAGCCTAATGATCACGCCCATAGTATTAGCAGGTGGGCTGTCCAGCGCTATATATATGCACCACACAGAAACACCAAGCCACCATAAAGGGGCCTAGCTGCATCCTGAAAAAAATGATAAAAAGTGCAATAAAAAGATGAAAAAATTAATGCATATAATTGGTGAGGCTACTTTTCATTATGTGTTTTTTTCACGATGCATAATTGACAACCACACCAAATACAATTTTGTGTTCTTACAGAAGCTCAGTGGATTTGGATGTCTATATATATATATATATATATATATTCTATTTTTTTTTTAGTAATGCGGAGTGTTGGCTTTGTGCCAAACCATTTGAAATTATGGACAAAAAGTTCAGACTTGATCTCATCAGACCATAATATATTTCCCATATGCTTGACGTAGGTTTTGTCAAAACATAGCCATGCTTCGATATTTTTCTATGTAAGAAAAGGCTTACATCTTGCCACCCTATTCCACAAACCAGACATATGAAAAATATGGGAGATTGTTGTCACACGCAGTACACAAGTACTTGACAGAAATTCCTTCAATTTATTTTCACGGTCATGTGAAAAAATGGTATTAGGGTATGTGCACACGTCAGGATTTCTTGCAGAAATTTTCCTGACAAAAACTGGA
This sequence comes from Ranitomeya imitator, assembly GCF_032444005.1. Taxonomy (NCBI): domain Eukaryota; kingdom Metazoa; phylum Chordata; class Amphibia; order Anura; family Dendrobatidae; genus Ranitomeya; species Ranitomeya imitator. The sequence continues at coordinate 68,427,183 of NC_091287.1, read as the reverse complement.
CATTTCTGCCAGAAATTCGCATGCGTTTTTACCGCGATTTTACCGCGATTTTGACACGTTTTTGACACGTTTTGATGCGTTTTTTGTGCGTTTTTTCCCAAATGCATAGAATTGCAGGAAAAACGCAGAAAATCCGCCAAAATAATGAACATGCTCATTTTTTTACCGTGATGCGTTTTTTTCACAGACAGAAACGCATCCATGTGCACAAAACATGAAGAATGCATTCTAAATGATAGAATGCATAATGTATGTGTTTTAATGAGTTTTTATAGCGTTTTTAGCGCGAAAAAACGCGAAAAAAACGCAAAAAAACCTGAACGTGTGCACATAGCCTTATGCTGCAGATATGAGATTAATCTGCAGGTTAATAGCGTTCTGAACTTGCCTGGTGCCCGCCCTTAGACCACCGCTGACATGAGATCTGTGGAACAAAGATCTGTGGTTAGTTCTCCAAGATTTTTGAAACAACCTTCCTGCTGAGTTCCTTCAAAAACGGTGTGCAAATGTACCTTGAATTGATGCTCTGAAGCTGTTTTGAAGGCAAATGACATTCATCATATTGATTTAAATTGTATTTCCCTTTTGTTCACTTACTGCATTTTGTTAATTGATAAAAGTCCCAAAGATTGTCACCAAAACTTCTTGCATTCCCAAATCATTTGATGAAAAACTGTATTTTATTATGCCCATGTGATATTTTGGTTAAAAAGGGCGGAACCTTTCTCAAGTCTCTCTCAATATACAACTCTGGCAAAAACTAGACCACCACATCAAAACCCTGTCATGGGCAGCCCAATTTCCAGACCTGAACCCCATAGAAAACTTCTGGAATGAAATCAAGAGGAAGATGGATAGTTACAAACCATCAAAGAACTGCTTACATTTTTGCACCAGAAGCAGAGTGAAAGACTGGTGGAAAGCATGCCAAGACACATGAAAGCTGTGATTAAAATCATGGTTATTCCACAAAATATTGATTTCTGAACTCTTCCTGAGTTAAAACATTAGTATTGTTGTTTCTAAATGATTGTGAACTTGTTTTTTCTTTGCATTATTTGAGGTCTGAAAGCACTGTTTTTTTTTAATTTTGACCATATTTGACCAAATACAAAATTTATTGCTTGGAAATTCGGAGACATGTTGTCAGAAGTTTATAGAATAAAAGAACAATTTAAATTTTACTCAAAAATATACCTATAAAGAGAAAAATCAGACAAGCTGAACATTTTGCAGTGGTCTCTTATTTTTGCCAGAGCTATATATGTATATACACTTGATATTCTAACTGATTACATTCTAATTTGAGTAGTGTTTTATTATAGAAAATGATACATCACACTTCAATGTAGAGAACATCGTCAATAGATTGGAAACAGTCCAATAGAATAGATAGCAGCTGACAGCACTCTCAATAGGGGCGCCCGTTCAACATCCAGGGAACCGTCCCGGATCCAATATAGTCAGAGAAATGTAAAAAGAACAGCGCTCCATCCGGGTGTAGATTTTCTTAGAACAAATTTATTAAAGCCATAATCCAGCAACGTTTCGACCGGTATGCGGTCTTTATCAAGCATATAATACAACAGGGGCAGCCATCTTAAATAGCAAGGGTGCCACATAGTGCACCAATCACCATCAATCACCACCCCCCCACATATAATAAATAACTCCTAGAAAAAACAGACATCAATGTTCCATATATACAAGTATCACAAATAAACAATCTTATAATGTATAAAACACCACAAAACGCCGTCCAGATGCAGAGTTAATCCTGTGTTCATCCTGAATTCATACGGTGTTCCTTCCTGTATATCCGTTTCCATAGGGACACTAAGCCAATCATAGGATCCGGTATCGGTACGTCCATGTCTCCAGGGTAGTGTTGAGCATTCCGATACCGCAAGTATCGGGTATCGGCCGATACTTGCGGTATCGGAATTCCGATACCGAGATCCGATATTTTTGTGATATCGGGTATCGGTATCGGAAGTGTAAAATAAAGAATTAAAATAAAAAATATTGTTATATTCACCTCTCCGGCGGCCCCTGGACATCAGCGGGAGGATCCGGCGTCCGGCACGGCTTCTTTCTTCAAAATGCGCGCCTTTAGGACCTGTGGTATGACGTCCCGGCTTCTGATTGGTCGCGTGCCGCCCATGTGTCCGCCACGCGACCAATCAGAAGCCGCGACGTCATTCCTCAGCTAAAGTCCTAGAATGAGCGCCTTCTAGGACCTGAGGAATGACGTCGCGGCTTCTGATTGGTCGCGTGGCGGTCACATGGGCGGCACGCGACCAATCAGAAGCCGGGACGTCATTCCACAGGTCCTAAAGGCGCGCATTTTGAAGAAAGAAGCCGTGCCGGACGCCGGATCCTCCCGCTGATGTCCAGGGGCCGCCGGAGAGGTGAATATAACAATATTTTTTATTTTAATTCTTTATTTTACACTTTAATATGGATCCCAGGGCCTGAAGGAGAGTTTCCTCTCCTTCAGACCCTGGGATCCATGAGGATACATTCCGATACTTGATGTCCCATTGACTTGTATTGGTATCGGATATCGGTATCGGCGATATCCGATATTTTTCGGGTATCGGCCGATACTATCCGATACCGATACTTTCAAGTATCGGACGGTATCGCTCAACACTACTCCAGGGGCGATCAACCAATTGTGTCCTCCGATCCATGTAGTCTCGCAGAGGTCACCCTATCCAGCACCAGTCATTAGAACAATATCCTATCCGGGTCAATAGACTCCCCAATTAAAGCGCATAAATCCGCGCAGCCGCACAGGCACTGAATGAGACACCGCTCACGGCCGTGCCAGCGACCCGCCCACCGGACATACCGCGCATGCGCAACACAGGCACTCAGAACCCAAGCGCCATATGTGTGCGCAGGCGCACCACGCCGATGTTCGGACACCGCCACAGATCCGAAGACGCCGCCCATTCATGTATCCTGAGTGCGCAGCGGCCACCAAGTGTACGCACTGCCGGCAGGTGCATAGAAGGCACCAGTGGTGATGCACACGCGCATCACAGTCAGGGTGAGCTTCACAAGAGTCTTCATTCTATAAACCGGATACAAAAGGCGCAACCCTCATAGAGGACACTAGCAAAACCCCACTCATGTACAAAGATCATACCGGGAATAACATATGAACAAAAGTAATACAGAACATATAGTAATACAGAACATATGGAAAACCCCACCAATCCCACTACATAAAGGCAACATATCAGTAAATTTACACGGCATTAAATGTGAAATAAAACCACACAAACTATCTAGACACTGAGGCAATCAAATAGCACAATGGAGACAGGAATAACAATAAATATCCATTCATTCATATTTCTTACAAAGGAAATCATTCCGATACTAGAAGATCCATCTCCATCAGCCTTTGATCGTCCCAGTGTCTACAAAATACAAATAGAAACATGACATAAAGAATGTCAAATAAACAAATGTCTATTAAAAACAAACATATACTGACGAATTCACTGCACAAGGGAATAGAAACCAGATTAGGCACAAGATAACAGATTGAAATCCAAATTTAGACCCTTTGGTTGTAACGTCCCCAATGTGTAGATCCATCTCATCTCTTTTTTCTTTAATATTTGCACCCTATCACCACCTCTCCTTAACATGGGGACACTATCAATGACCCGAAAGCGAAGTTGGTTAACAGAGTGTCTCATTTCCATAAAATGTTTAGGGATTGGTAAGTCTGTCAGGCCTGTTCTTATTGTACTTTTATGCTTGCTAATGCGGATTTTGACTGCTGTAGTTGTCTCACCTATATACGCCAGGCTACATGGGCAAACAATCATGTATATTACATAATTAGACAAGCAAGTATACCTTTCTTTCAAACAGATTTTTTTACCAGTATGAGGGTGATGAAAAGCATCACCCTTCAGCATGTTGTTGCAACAGGCACAACCCAGACACGGAAGATTACCGAGTCTGGTTGTGCCCAAAAGTTGTTGTACCGGGGTCCTCTCAGAACCGACGTCAGACCTCACTAATTTGTCCCTTAGATTCCGCCCCCTTCTGAACGACATCATCGGTGGTGACCTAAAGCCCTCAATGGCCGGCAGGCCACGTTGGAGAAACGACCAGTGTCTCTTCAACACCCATCCAATCTGGTTACTGGCAGAGTTATAAGTGGATACAAAGGGGATGCGCACATCAGGCTGTCTACTAGGTGGTTTCTTACCAATCCCATCTCGTGATATACCGCGGGCCTTAATCCTAAACCCATCCACCACCGTCCTTGGGTATCCCCTTTGTAGAAATTTTCCACACATCTCCTCCAGTCTTCGGTCTATTCTCTCCTCATCAGACACGATGCGTCTGACACGTATGAGTTGACTCCATGGAAGGGAGCCCACCATTTTCCTAGGGTGATTACTATCAAACAATAGAAGGCTATTTCTATCAGTCCCCTTGATGTAAATGTCAGTCCTCAACATGCCTCCCTCTTTGTAGACCAAGGTGTCCAAAAACTGTATCTGAGTGACAGAATGGGTAAGGGTAAACTGCAATTCGGGGTATACACTGTTGATCTCCCCCCAAAAATCCTCCAGTCCTTTCAACTCCCCATCCCATACAACAAAAATATCATCAATGTAACGCCACCAGGCTCTGACGTGGCGCCAGAAGGTAGAACTGTACACGAACCTGTCCTCGAATACCGCCATATAGATGTTAGCGTAAGTAGGGGCCACATTGGACCCCATGGCGTCTTGTGCCTAATCTGGTTTCTATTCCCTTGTGCAGTGAATTCGTCAGTATATGTTTGTTTTTAATAGACATTTGTTTATTTGACATTCTTTATGTCATGTTTTTATTTGTATTTTGTAGACACTGGGACGATCAAAGGCTGATGGAGATGGATCTTCTAGTATCGGAATGATTTCCTTTGTAAGAAATATGAATGAATGGATATTTATTGTTATTCCTGTCTCCATTGTGCTATTTGATTGCCTCAGTGTCTAGATAGTTTGTGTGGTTTTATTTCACATTTAATGCCGTGTAAATTTACTGATATGTTGCCTTTATGTAGTGGGATTGGTGGGGTTTTCCATATGTTCTGTATTACTATATGTTCTGTATTACTTTTGTTCATATGTTATTCCCGGTATGATCTTTGTACATGAGTGGGGTTTTGCTAGTGTCCTCTATGAGGGTTGCGCCTTTTGTATCCGGTTTATAGAATGAAGACTCTTGTGAAGCTCACCCTGACTGTGATGCGCGTGCGCATCACCACTGGTGCCTTCTATGCACCTGCCGGCAGTGCGCACACTTGGTGGCCGCTGCGCACTCAGGATACATGAATGGGCGGCGTCTTCGGATCTGTGGCGGTGTCCGAACATCGGCGTGGTGCGCCTGCGCACACATATGGCGCTTGGGTCTGAGTGCCTGTGTTGCGCATGCGCGGTATGTCCGGTGGGCAGGTCGCTGGCACGGCCGTGAGCGGTGTCTCATTCAGTGCCTGTGCGGCTGCGCGGATTTATGCGCTTTAATTGGGGAGTCTATTGACCCGGACAGGATATTGTTCTAATGACTGGTGCTGGATTGGGTGACCTCTGCGAGACTACATGGATCGGAGGACACAATTGGTTGATCGCCCCTGGAGACATGGACGTACCGATACCGGATCCTATGATTGGCTTAGTGTCCCTATGGAAACGGATATACAGGAAGGAACACCGTATGAATTCAGGATGAACACAGGATTAACTCTGCATCTGGACGGCGTTTTGTGGTGTTTTATACATTATAAGATTGTTTATTTGTGATACTTGTATATATGGAACATTGATGTCTGTTTTTTCTAGGAGTTATTTATTATATGTGGGGGGGTGGTGATTGATGGTGATTGGTGCACTATGTGGCACCCTTGCTATTTAAGATGGCTGCCCCTGTTGTATTATATGCTTGATAAAGACCGCATACCGGTCGAAACGTTGCTGGATTATGGCTTTAATAAATTTGTTCTAAGAAAATCTACACCCGGATGGAGCGCTGTTCTTTTTACATTTCTCTGACTATATTGGATCCGGGACGGTTCCCTGGATGTTGAACGGGCGCCCCTATTGAGAGTGCTGTCAGCTGCTATCTATTCTATTGGACTATTGGAACCTAGACTGACGTGCACCTTGGACATTAATATGGAGGCAAGTGCTAATCTAGAAATGGGTGATCTAGAAAATGCCATGTTTTTTTCATATACTGACGATGATGCTGCACGTATTTTATCTGCGTCTGGCTTGGATACTGCCTTCTTGAGTACACCGACGGCAGACATGCTTAAGAAAAAATGGGAGAATGAGAGGAGAAGATTAATCTCTCTGGAACTCCATGTTGTAACCCTGACGGAATATTATAAAGTACGGAGGATTCCGAGGGGACTGCGGCCACACCTGAGACCAACTCTGCTACCCGATAATGCGCAATTCTGTATTAAGTTTGAGTCTATCTCCAATAAGTATGCTTTTGACATCATGTTCCTCAATATTGAATTTCTGAAAAAGGAGATGGAACTACTTAAGAAAACTATAAGTGATCTTGAGTTACAGATAACAACACAGCTGACAGCACAGGGGTGGGGCCCCCTTAAAACGAAGATTGAGGAGAATCTCGTGAAATACAGGAGTGAGATCGAGACCACAAAAAGGAATAAGTGGTTCCGTGATGCAGAGGACTACAGAGTGGGCCGGGTCTTCGCTTGGCAGACGAGAATCAACCAGAATCCCGGTAATGGGCGTGGGAGATCGATGACCCAAAGGAAATATAAGAAACAGCAAGGGAGGAAGCATTCGAATTTTGGCTTCACAACGGCGGAATCGGATTCCACGGACGAATCTATAACTGGGAATAGTACCAGACCCGCCCATTTTTTAGGGAGAGGACCAGTCGACAGAATCACTCCAGGAGACGGGGTCGCCGAGGTGGCAGGAGGCACAGGAAACAAAGGAGCATCGAAGGATCAACGACAAATACGCAATACTGCGATGAGGACAAGGAATATGAGGGAGATCCAGTAACTGATGACAAATTGGTGGTAAATATTTCATCTGTTGAACTATCACAGGTAGAACTTAAAGTACTGTCTAAGGGTTTGTCGTTTTGTCCTTCGAATTGTCCAGATTGGTTTAACATTGAGGTTGATTTACAAGCCTTTTATAGGCGATTGAGGCTGACATCGTTTTTCTCCGATAAGACTGTGGGAGGTAGTGCTGAGGTCGAGGAGCCGACGAATAGCTTCTCATTACAACAGGTGGGACTTTATAACAAAAGTAAATTCCAACCACCGAATAGGAACCACTTTGTTGAGTCCTATATTGAGCTTGTACAAAGAGACATTGAGAAGATCAGAACTAATTTTAAACCGAGTTCCAGACACAATATGACTTTGCTAGAGAAGTCGACCCTTGAGAAATTAGCAAAGAACACCGCATTAACTATTAAACCGGCCGATAAAGGCGGAGCGGTGGTGGTTATGGACACGAACAAGTATAAGGCGGAAATTCGTAGGCAATTGAATGACCACTTGGTATATGAGAAATTATCATCTAACCCTACCCCTCGTCTTCAGAGGGAATTACAACTTGTGGTCAGTGATTCCCTTGCCATGGGACTCATTGACCACAAGTTGTCTGAATACTTGATTGTTGATGCACCTATAGTGCCCGTGATATATATATTACCGAAGATCCATAAAGATCTAAACAACCCACCCGGTAGGCCTATAGTATCCGGTAGGGGTTCATTGTTTAACAAAACGGCGATTTTTTTGGATAAAGTGTTACGACCTTTTGCTGTGAGAACTAAGTCGTTTATCCGGGATACAAGTGATTTTCTTGATAAAATCCGTGATGTAACGGTTTCTGATTCTACTATCCTGGCCTCGTTCGATGTGACGTCATTGTATACGTCCATTGAGCATGAGAAGGGGCTAGAAGCAGTGTCCAGTGCGCTATTGGGCTCTGACGTGGCCCCGGAATGTGCACGGCTTGTCCTCACGCTGCTGGAGTTCATCCTGAGGAGGAATTATTTCCTCTTCGGTGATGAATATTTCCAGCAGCTTAGGGGTACCGCCATGGGGTCCAATGTGGCCCCTACTTACGCTAACATCTATATGGCGGTATTCGAGGACAGGTTCGTGTACAGTTCTACCTTCTGGCGCCACGTCAGAGCCTGGTGGCGTTACATTGATGATATTTTTGTTGTATGGGATGGGGAGTTGAAAGGACTGGAGGATTTTTGGGGGGAGATCAACAGTGTATACCCCGAATTGCAGTTTACCCTTACCCATTCTGTCACTCAGATACAGTTTTTGGACACCTTGGTCTACAAAGAGGGAGGCATGTTGAGGACTGACATTTACATCAAGGGGACTGATAGAAATAGCCTTCTATTGTTTGATAGTAATCACCCTAGGAAAATGGTGGGCTCCCTTCCATGGAGTCAACTCATACGTGTCAGACGCATCGTGTCTGATGAGGAGAGAATAGACCGAAGACTGGAGGAGATGTGTGGAAAATTTCTACAAAGGGGATACCCAAGGACGGTGGTGGATGGGTTTAGGATTAAGGCCCGCGGTATATCACGAGATGGGATTGGTAAGAAACCACCTAGTAGACAGCCTGATGTGCGCATCCCCTTTGTATCCACTTATAACTCTGCCAGTAACCAGATTGGATGGGTGTTGAAGAGACACTGGTCGTTTCTCCAACGTGGCCTGCCGGCCATTGAGGGCTTTAGGTCACCACCGATGATGTCGTTCAGAAGGGGGCGGAATCTAAGGGACAAATTAGTGAGGTCTGACGTCGGTTCTGAGAGGACCCCGGTACAACAACTTTTGGGCACAACCAGACTCGGTAATCTTCCGTGTCTGGGTTGTGCCTGTTGCAACAACATGCTGAAGGGTGATGCTTTTCATCACCCTCATACTGGTAAAAAAATCTGTTTGAAAGAAAGGTATACTTGCTTGTCTAATTATGTAATATACATGATTGTTTGCCCATGTGGCCTGGCGTATATAGGTGAGACAACTACAGCAGTCAAAATCCGCATTAGCAAGCATAAAAGTACAATAAGAACAGGCCTGACAGACTTACCAATCCCTAAACATTTTATGGAAATGAGACACTCTGTTAACCAACTTCGCTTTCGGGTCATTGATAGTGTCCCCATGTTAAGGAGAGGTGGTGATAGGGTGCAAATATTAAGGAAAAAAGAGATGAGATGGATCTACACATTGGGGACGTTACAACCAAAGGGTCTAAATTTGGATTTCAATCTGTTATCTTGTGCCTAATCTGGTTTCTATTCCCTTGTGCAGTGAATTCGTCAGTATATGTTTGTTTTTAATAGACATTTGTTTATTTGACATTCTTTATGTCATGTTTTTATTTGTATTTTGTAGACACTGGGACGATCAAAGGCTGATGGAGATGGATCTTCTAGTATCGGAATGATTTCCTTTGTAAGAAATATGAATGAATGGATATTTATTGTTATTCCTGTCTCCATTGTGCTATTTGATTGCCTCAGTGTCTAGATAGTTTGTGTGGTTTTATTTCACATTTAATGCCGTGTAAATTTACTGATATGTTGCCTTTATGTAGTGGGATTGGTGGGGTTTTCCATATGTTCTGTATTACTATATGTTCTGTATTACTTTTGTTCATATGTTATTCCCGGTATGATCTTTGTACATGAGTGGGGTTTTGCTAGTGTCCTCTATGAGGGTTGCGCCTTTTGTATCCGGTTTATAGAATGAAGACTCTTGTGAAGCTCACCCTGACTGTGATGCGCGTGCGCATCACCACTGGTGCCTTCTATGCACCTGCCGGCAGTGCGCACACTTGGTGGCCGCTGCGCACTCAGGATACATGAATGGGCGGCGTCTTCGGATCTGTGGCGGTGTCCGAACATCGGCGTGGTGCGCCTGCGCACACATATGGCGCTTGGGTTCTGAGTGCCTGTGTTGCGCATGCGCGGTATGTCCGGTGGGCGGGTCGCTGGCACGGCCGTGAGCGGTGTCTCATTCAGTGCCTGTGCGGCTGTGCGGATTTATGCGCTTTAATTGGGGAGTCTATTGACCCGGATAGGATATTGTTCTAATGACTGGTGCTGGATTGGGTGACCTCTGCGAGACTACATGGATCGGAGGACACAATTGGTTGATCGCCCCTGGAGACATGGACGTACCGATACCGGATCCTATGATTGGCTTAGTGTCCCTATGGAAACGGATATACAGGAAGGAACACCGTATGAATTCAGGATGAACACAGGATTAACTCTGCATCTGGACGGCGTTTTGTGGTGTTTTATACATTATAAGATTGTTTATTTGTGATACTTGTATATATGGAACATTGATGTCTGTTTTTTCTAGGAGTTATTTATTATATGTGGGGGGGTGGTGATTGATGGTGATTGGTGCACTATGTGGCACCCTTGCTATTTAAGATTGCTGCCCCTGTTGTATTATATGCTTGATAAAGACCGCATACCGGTCGAAACGTTGCTGGATTATGGCTTTAATAAATTTGTTCTAAGAAAATCTACACCCGGATGGAGCGCTGTTCTTTTTACATTTCTCTGACTATATTGGATCCGGGACGGTTCCCTGGATGTTGAACGGGCGCCCCTATTGAGAGTGCTGTCAGCTGCTATCTATTCTATTGGACTGTTTCCAATCTATTGACGATGTTCTCTACATTGAAGTGTGATGTATCATTTTCTATAATAAAACACTACTCAAATTAGAATGTAATCAGTTAGAATATCAAGTGTATATACATATATAGCTCTGGCAAAAATAAGAGACCACTGCAAAATGTTCAGCTTGTCTGATTTTTCTCTTTATAGGTATATTTTTGAGTAAAATTTAAATTGTTCTTTTATTCTATAAACTTCTGACAACATGTCTCCGAATTTCCAAGCAATAAATTTTGTATTTGGTCAAATATGGTCAAAATTAAAAAAAAACAGTGCTTTCAGACCTCAAATAATGCAAAGAAAAAACAAGTTCACAATCATTTAGAAACAACTATACTAATGTTTTAACTCAGGAAGAGTTCAGAAATCAATATTTTGTGGAATAACCATGATTTTAATCACAGCTTTCATGTGTCTTGGCATGCTTTCCACCAGTCTTTCACTCTGCTTCTGGTGCAAAAATGTAAGCAGTTCTTTGATGGTTTGTAACTATCCATCTTCCTCTTGATTTCATTCCAGAAGTTTTCTATGGGGTTCAGGTCTGGAAATTGGGCTGCCCATGACAGGGTTTTGATGTGGTGGTCTAGTTTTTGCCAGAGTTGTATATTGAGAGAGACTTGAGAAAGGTTCCGCCCTTTTTAACCAAAATATCACATGGGCATAATAAAATACAGTTTTTCATCAAATGATTTGGGAATGCAAGAAGTTTTGGTGACAATCTTTGGGACTTTTATCAATTAACAAAATGCAGTATGGCGCTTGGGTCTGAGTGCCTGTGTTGCGCATGCGCGGTATGTCCGGTGGGCAGGTCGCTGGCACGGCCGTGAGCGGTGTCTCATTCAGTGCCTGTGCGGCTGCGCGGATTTATGCGCTTTAATTGGGGAGTCTATTGACCCGGATAGGATATTGTTCTAATGACTGGTGCTGGATTGGGTGACCTCTGCGAGACTACATGGATCGGAGGACACAATTGGTTGATCGCCCCTGGAGACATGGACGTACCGATACCGGATCCTATGATTGGCTTAGTGTCCCTATGGAAACGGATATACAGGAAGGAACACCGTATGAATTCAGGATGAACACAGGATTAACTCTGCATCTGGACGGCGTTTTGTGGTGTTTTATACATTATAAGATTGTTTATTTGTGATACTTGTATATATGGAACATTGATGTCTGTTTTTTCTAGGAGTTATTTATTATATGTGGGGGGGTGGTGATTGATGGTGATTGGTGCACTATGTGGCACCCTTGCTATTTAAGATGGCTGCCCCTGTTGTATTATATGCTTGATAAAGACCGCATACCGGTCGAAACGTTGCTGGATTATGGCTTTAATAAATTTGTTCTAAGAAAATCTACACCCGGATGGAGCGCTGTTCTTTTTACATTTCTCTGACTAGATTGGAAACAGTGTCATCATGAACTTTGGTAATGCACAGCATAAGCTGTCTGTCTGTCACGGATACTCATTGGTCGCGGCCTCTGTCTGTCATGGAAATCCAAGTCGCTATTAACCCTGTGTGACCAACTTTTTACTATCGATGCTGCATATGCAGCATCAATAGTAAAAAGATCTAATGTTACAAATAATAATAATAAAAAAAAACGTTATTCTCACCCTCCGACGTCGCGCCCTCTCCTCGGCAGGTTCCGGTGCCAATGATGCTATGCGAGATGGACCTGCCATGATGTCACGGTCATGTGACCGTGATGTCATCACAGGTTCTGTGCTCATACCAAGCCTGGGACCGGAAGCTGCCACGTGCACCGCACACAGGCGCCAGGTCTACAAGGGGCTCTCGGATGGTGAGTATATGTTTATTTTTTTATTTTAAGTCTTTTTTAACCTGTTACATATGTGGCTGGGCAATATACTACGTGGCTGGGCAATATACTACGTGACTGGCCAATATACTACGTGACTGGGCAATATACTACGTGTCTGTGCTGTATACTACATGGCTCTGTGCTGTATACTACATCGCTGTGCAATATACTACGTGGCTGGGCAATATACTATGTGGCTGGGCAATATACTACGTGACTATTCAATATACTATGTGGCTGGGCAATATACTTTGTTGCTGGGCAATATACTACGTCACTGGGCAATATACTACGTAGCTGGGCAATATAATATGTGACTGGGCAATATACTACGTGACTGGGCAATATACTACGTGGCTGGGCAATATACTATGTGGCTGGGCAATATACTATGTCACTGGGCAATATACTACGTAGCTGGAAAATATAGTACGTGACTGGGCAATATACTACGTGGCTGGGCAATATAATTGTTTTATGCCTCAGGCTGAATATCAGAAGCAGTATGATGTAAAGCTTTTTAGAAACTTTATAAAAATCAGTAAATTGTATGGCTTTGATTAGCTGATACTGATAAGAATACAGGTTATGACAAACCCAATAGCTACATTAATTAACCCCTTTCTGACATTAGACATACTATCCCATTGAGGTGTTATGGGTCCGTATGACCACCGACGGGATAGTACGTCTAACGCGGTCAGCCGCGCTCACAAGGGGGTGAGTGGCCGATCTCGGCCTGGTGTCAGCTGACTATCACAGCTGGCATCCGGCACTATGTGCCTAGAGCGGTCAAAGACCGCTCCTGACACATTAAACCCCGGAACACTGCGATCAAACATGATCACAGCATTCTGGTGGCATAGGGAAGCATTGCGCAGGGAGGGGGCTCCCTGCGTGCTTTCCTGAGACCCTCGGTACAATTTGATGTGATCGCGTTGTACCGAGTGTCTCCTCCCTGCAGGTCCCGGATCCAAAATGGCCATGGGGCTCCTTCCAGGACCTGCAGGGAGATGGCTTGCTCAGAGCAGGCGCCAGCAAGCCTCCTGCAGTGCCAGTCAGATCGCTGATCTGACACAGTGCATTGCAAAGTGTCAGATCAGCGATCTGACACTATACTGTGATGTCCATCCCTAGGGCTATGTTATAAAGTAAAAAAATATATATTTACATCTGCAACAAAAAAAAAAAAAGAAAAAAAATCCTAAATAAAGGAAAAAAATATTGTTCCAATAAATACATTTCTTTATCTAAATAAAAAAACAATAAGAGTACACATATTTAGCATCGCCGCGTCCGTAACGACCCGACCTATAAAACTGTCCCACTAGTTAACCCCTTCAGTGAACACCGTTAAAAAAAAGAGGCAAAAAACGACGCTTTATTATCATACCGCTGAACAAAAAGTGGAATAGCACGCGACCAAAAAGACGCATAAAAACAACCATCGTACCGCTGAAAACGTCATCTTGTCCCGCAAAAAACGAGCTGCCATACAGCATCATCAGTGATAAAATAAAAAAATTATAGTCCTCAGTAGAGTTGAGCGACTTTTACTTTTTTCGGATTTTTACTTTGTCAAAAGTCGGGTCGGGTGAAATCGGCTGATTATTGCGAAATATCAATGCAAGTCAATGGGGAATCAAAGTCGGCAGTGAGTGGAGGACAGGAAAACACCTACAGTGCCCATTTTAATGCCCAAAACATCAATTCTTATTACTTAAGCTTGTCAATCTTAATTTACTTTATAATAATAGTTAGGCATTGAAAACTGGAGGTCATTTGGCTAAAGTTGTGGGGGGTAGGGCTGGCTTAAGATTTTTGTGGGCCCAGGAAACGTGGAATACCTCACTGTGGTGGAGCAGGGAGAGGTAAGTATTTCAACTTTGCAAATGCTGTGATCCTGAGCAAGCAGGGGGGGCCCACTCATTGGCACTGGCACAGGGCCCCTCATAGTACGGCAGTGTGTTTGACGGTGTATGGCGCCTCCCACTGGCAGAGACACTTTTGCGTACTATGAGGGCCCCTGTGCCTGTGACGTCGCCAACGAGTATGCCCCCCATCTGATGAAGGAACCTGCACTTTCATTTGCACCTTCCTCTTTGTCCCCGTGTAAGGTGGTATAGTATGCGGGAAGGGGAACCTGACTTTCAGCAGGGTCAGATCCTGGCTGTGTAGAGTGCAAGGGGAATGTAGTGGTCTGGGTCAATGTACCAGCAGATTCATCTATCACTGGCTGGGCAATGGGCAGGACGAGGAGGAAACACAGATATAGGCCCAAATAATAAAGTAGGCTAAATGCAGTTCAAAATTGGTAACAGGACTAAACAGGCGGCATTGCTTTGTTCAGTGGAGGAAAACTGTAATGAGTGGCGCAGACACAGTTAGTAGGCCCAAATAATAAAGTGGGCTAAGACACAGTAAGTTTTTAAAATAAACTTTCATTCGTGGGAAAACCCCTTTAATGTGACCAGCTTCCTCTGCCTGTAGACACGTCGTACATCTGCTGCCGGGATCAGCCGAATGATTCACTGCACGCAGGCGCAGTAAATCAGACTGTCGCCATCTTTGTGCAGACAGATAGCGGCGGTCACCTTAAAACTGCTCATGTGCTCCTCCTGTACAAATATGGTGGTAGTCAGTGAGTCATTTGGCTGATCCCGGCGGTGGCATGTTCCGCTGGTGGTACCGCGCAAAAGGCTGCGTGAGTGTGAGTGTGTGTGTGTGGTGCATACAGTGTATAGAGAGTGTGTGTATGTGTGGTACGACAGTGTTCCGCTAGTGGTACTGCGCAATAGGTTGGTACCCGCACCAGTTTCCATATTGAGACACCCATCATTTGGGTGCCCCAATATGGCGGTCGGTGAACTTCCTCCGCTTGGAATTCTTGGATAGGTGACATCTGGACAGAACAGGAACTGACAACATTACAAGGCAATTATATACAGTATATATTATTGTAATATGGGTCCCGAATTGATTAAGCTAGGGTTTGTATACAACTCAACAACCCCTTTAATTCTGCTCAATATTAAGCAAAAAAGTATATACTGCATATTAAGACAAAGTCACTAGTAAAGTACTGGAGGAGAGATATGTGTCACTGCTCTTAATGGCGTCAGTGATGTAAAACCCAGAGTATTTTCCTCCAGCACACTACGTGCTGTGAGATTTAAACTAAAGGCCCCGTCACACATAGCGACGCTTGAGCGATTCCGACAACGATACGACCTGTCAGGGATCGCTCAAGCGTCGCTATGTGGTCGCTGGTGAGATGTCACACAGTGCGATCTCCCCAACGACGCAGCAGCGATGCGGCGAACTGTAGCGACCTGTAGCGACCTGTAGAACGATGCTATTTCATGATGATTCAATGGGACGTCCTGTCAGCGAGGTCGTTGGTAAGGTGTCAAACACAGCGATGTGTGCTACCCAGCGGGACCTCAACGATCAAAAAATGGCCCAGGCCATTCCGACACGAACAGCGATCTCACAGCAGGGGCCTGATCGCTGCTACGTGTCACACATAGCGAGATCACTACTGAGATCGCTGTTGCGTCACAAAACTTGTGACTCAGCAGCGATCTCGCTAGCGATCTCGCTGTGTGTGACGGGGGCTTAAGTTGCATAATGGGCTGAATTTTATCTGAATATCCATAGAGTGGATGGGAGGATGTCCACCTTATCTCCACCTGTAGAGCCGACACCGTCGTGTGCTGACAGGAAATGTGTGATGTCACAATCGTGTGTTCAGTCACATGGGGGAGGAATCACGTGGTCTGGGGCTCAAATGGCTGGGCTCCAGAGGCAGTCTTGGGACAGCAAGACTGGCGAGAGGATTCTCCACTGGTTTTGTGTCTTGTGGAGGAAAGACTGAACCTGTGTTGCTCCAAAGCGGGATGTTACCCTCAACATATGGACTCTGTTACAGCATTTTGTTCTCTTTGTTGTTTTCCTGTTGTTGCCTGTTTGCTCTCCCTTTTTGTTGGTTTATGCTGCCATATAATAAACCAACTGAAGACTTAAAGAGACAGTGTTCCTGTTTTCTACCTCCATGTACCACCAAGTGTTGAACTACCACAAGCTATACATATATATATATTAATTATAACTATAATGGTGAAACTAAATTAAGTTCAGCACATTGCACATTTGTTCAGCCTTCCACAGTCCCTCGTGTGGGCTCTTGGGAAAAATAAAAGGAGTATAAAAGGAGTATAAATCTTCTTTGTATTATTTCACTATATTAGCATTATAAAGTAATCTCCATGTAACTCCCTCTAGTGGTAGCTGAAGACAACAGAATTGTGGCATTTAAAGCAGTTGTCCACTACTTTATCATTGATGACTAGGGTTGAGCGACTTTTACTTTTTTAGGGTCGAGTCGGGTTTCGCGAAACCCGACTATCTCAAAAGTCGAGTCGAGTGAAATCGGCCGATTATGGCGAAAAGTCAGGGATCGACCGAAACACGAAACCCAATGCAAAGTCAATGGGAAATCTAACTTACTTTTTTTTTTCTCTCTCTCTCTCTCTGTCTCTGTCTCTCTCTCTCTCTCCCCTCCGTCCCTGAACAGAAAAGTTGGTGTTACACATTGCAAATCGCTACAGCGCACAAGCGACAAGATGGCGATAGGCGTCCACGCCCCTAAGACCTATGTCATCACTCTGCCCACGCTCCTTCATTGGCTGAAAAAATGGCGCCAAACGCGTCATACGAAATGCGACTTTGGTGCGAAGATCGCCGACCGCATGGCCGATCCCACACTAGGATCGGGTCGGGTTTCATGAAACCCGACTTTGCCAAAAGCCGGCGACTTTTGAATTTGTCCGATCCGTTTTGCTCAAGCCTATTGATGACCTTTCCTTGGGATAGATCATCAACGTCTAATTGGTCGGGGTCTGACACCCTGCATCCCCACCAATCAGTTCTTCTCTGTTTCGATGGAGGCGGCCACCAGCTGTTCAACTGCGAAGCTGCTCAGTCTTCCGATAGAGACCACGTAATGCACATACTGCACATAGATGACTTAAGGATAGGTCATCAATGATAAAGTAGTGGACAACCTCTTTACCTAGTAGTAGTAGACGGGATTTGAAGCGCTGTAACATAAAATGGAGAACTGACCACTATAAAGTTATATTTAGAAATTAATTAGCACAGAATTTTGGACTCATTAAGATAAAAAATATTGTTCGTGGGGTTGACATTCTCATTATAGTTAATGTACAAAGTTTGACAATATGGTAATCAGTGTTGTGTTATTTATGATAATAAGAAAAGCCTCTAATTGGTTATTGAAATCTCAATGTATCCATTAAGTTTATAACCTTAGAGTTGTAGTATATTTGCTATTGCTATATTCCCCTATACGTCAATATAAGCTGTTGGAGCTAACTGGGCTGCAGCCAACCAGTAAAGTGCTTACGTATTTAATTGTATATTTACAAAGGGCACAAAATTAACTTTCAGCTTGACATTTTCAGCAGATTTATGTTTAACCAGGATGAGAATTATGCTTTTACGTGCCTTACTTTAATGATATCCGGCTTGTTCACTGGAGAATCAGTACCATTGACTAACCTAGCAATCATCACAGCTGTATGCCTGCGTCAATATCTCTAATCACACAACCGGCTAAGTAAGGAGCATTTCAGGTGAAGGTTGAGAACTGTCTTGCGGAACAGCCGGGCACAGACCGAAGTCTTGCATCCGATGCATTTTATTAATATGAATCTGTATTATTAGTGCACCTTGCTCTTGTTGTGCCTTTGTATGCTTGTGCCCTCCTCTTTGATTTTAATGGGTCTAATGTTGTGCCGGGAGCGACGTAAGTGGTTCCCAGCTGATGTGTCTGTTTTCAGCTTGTTTATGGAAGGGTGATTCGTACTCGGAGTTTTGTCCTGTTTAACCTACATAAAAAATGCCATTGGGGCACTTTGTGCACATTATTATGTAGATCACTTTTAATGAGCTTCAATTAAATGAGGCCTGAATTATGTACTCAATGTAATTATGTGGTATTAAGATTGTGTCTGTGGTTTGGAAACACCTACAGGTTTAAAATCAGCATATAAGATAGAGAGGAGGACGAGCGGCGCCGTGAATTGTAGATATAGCAGGTTAACATTTCAATAAATGGAATTTAGATGAGGAATTTCATCAGTTAATATTCATTTAAAGGGATTCACTCAAATATCAACCCTCTAAACCCTTTATCTGGGCATTGAGATCACTGAAAGATAAACTCATTGGCACCTTTATATCCACCATCTGTTGCCTGAATCTGGAGAAATGCAAATGAGGCATCAAGGGCTTTGGCACGTCCAGAGAACTTAAAAAATAGGTTCTTCCTATCCTCAGGGCTTCAATTTCTATGGTTAAGTCACACAACCATATTTCCTGTCTGAGTGTTGTCCATGAAAAAAGTGGCGCTCAGACCAATGTTATATGTTGGGCTGTTTTTCAGAGTGTGAATTCCGTGTGAAAAAAATCAAAGTATGTTTCTTTTGATGAGAATTTCCTATTCAAGTCTATAGTTGCACAAAAAAATTCACATCCCATTTGTCTTATAAATTTTATTCATTGCAGATGTATAAAAATGAATGCCATATGTATGACAATACAGAAGAAAAGATGTCCATTTTTTCTGGATAAAAATTGGACGATTTTTGTTATATGAGCATGTGATCTTATTATTATTTATTATTATTATTTACTATTATATTTCCACTTACTCCATGACATTTTACATGTGAGGAGGGATATCCATAATAAAAAAACAAGTACAATAATCTTGAACAAAAGAAGTCACCGACTGGTACAGAAGGAGAGAGGACCCTGCCCGTGAGGGCTCACAGTCTACAAGGGATGGCTGAAGATTCAGGCCAAAGGTGTAGATGGAGAAGAGAAGGGATGCTAGAACTGATCCTTGGAGGACACTGACAGATGGCGGGCGAAATGAGGAGGTGGTGTGTGAGTGGGAGACGCTGAATGCCCTGTCTGTTAGGTATGAAGAGATCCAATATAGGCTCAAGTCTGTGATGCCAACTGATAAGAGAATCTGTAGTAAGAAGGAATGGTCCACTGTGACGAAGGCAGAGGACAGATCCAGGTGGAGGAGGACAGAGTATGTCATTCATTACTTTAGTCAGTGCAGTTTCAGTGGAATGATGCAGTTGGAAGCCAGACTGTAAGCGGTCAAAGAGGGAGCAGAGGGAGAGATGGAAAGACAGTTCAAGATAGACTTGTTTTAGTAGTTTTGAGGCATAGTGGAGAAGTGATTTGAGGATCAGTGTAATTGAGGCATGATTGAAGCAAGAGGGGAAGACATCAGTTGTTAGTGATAGATTGAATAGATGGATTAGGGTTGGGATGAAGACTGTGGTGAGGTGTGGGATGAAATCGGGTCAAGTGTACAGGTGGTGAGATGTGATCTGGAGAGTAGAGAGGAATGTTGATCTTCTGTAATGGCAGAGAATCTGGTTTTGGAGGAGGGCTGAGTAGTTATAAGGAGGGTCTGTAAAAAAAGATGATTATGTGGCAATACTGAAGCAACATCTCAACACATCAACCAGGAAGTAGAAGCTTGGGTGGAAATGGGTCTTCCTAATGGACAGTGACCCAAACCATACTGCCAAAATGGTAACAAAGTGGCTTAAGGATAACATAGTCAATTTTTGGAGTGACCATCACAAAGCCCTGATCTCAATCCTATTGAAAATTTATAGGCAAAGCTGTAACGGCTGGTGCCAGCAAGGTGACCTACAAACCTGGATCAGTTACACCAGTTTTGTCAGAAGGAATGGGACCAAATTCCAACCAACCATTGTGAGAAGCTTGTGGAACTATATCTCAAACGTTTGACCCAAGTCATTCAGTTAAAGGGCAATGGTACCAAATACTAATGAAATGTATGTAAACTTTTGACTTTGCAGTAAGTAATAAAAATGCCTTAAAAATTCTCTCTCTTGCTCTAATTATTCTGGCATTTGGCAAATATTACTAATTATGGTAATCCTAATTGACCAAAAAATGGGAACAGTTTATTCTGATTTCATTTCATATAGTGTATGTAAACTTCTGGCTTCAATTACATATGTTTATTGGCATTGCATCATGGGATTGAAAATGCATGAATGTGTTGATAACATAAGGAAATTGTGAGTAAACTATAGTGCAGTCAGGAATTATAAAAATCCAATAATATGTCACCGCTAGTGCTGATGGATTATGATTGAAAGATTAATCCAAATACATTTTAATATCAAGTTCAGAAGAGGTCACCTCTGCCCATGATAAACTAAACCTGCTGTTAATGCTACAGTTCCCACACGCCAGGTTTTTATGCATTTCCACTCTAAACACAGACAATTATACAATTATGGACCATGATGATTTCTTGCTAGTTCAGCCCATGTGCTTTTTCTAGATAAGACTCCTGGATATTAGATACAGAGTTTGGAAAGTTTAAACAGTATGCAATTTTTGCAAAAAATTAAAGAGGACCTCTCCAAATTTTTCATGATAAACTGGACAACATGTAATATTGACTGCAGAGTGACATAAAAAAAAGTTTTGTATTTTTAATTTCACCTATCCATTGCGGAGATAATCACAATCAAATAATTGGCACCTAATGAGTTAACTTTAGTCAAGTTGATGTTTTTAGATTACACCGGGGGCGTGTACTTCTGCCTCCTGTATGAAGCTGACCAATCATTAACAAGCAGCAACATAGAAGTGCAGACATACCTGCGATGATGTTATCAAGGTCATAAGACCAGAGTCCTCAGGTCCTGCTAGGTGGAGTGTGCAGCCTAAAAAAGCTAACTCCATTTAATATTTCCACACGTCTGTGCTGTGTAATATATGCTGAGTGATTATTATAAATTCCAAGTGAGATAAAATGGTGAAAAAGTTGCATTTCCTTATTTATTTTTTAAGCTTTGTCTTTACAATGTCCATTGTATAGCAAAAGTGACCTGTAAATATGTTTTCCCAGGTCATTACGGTTACAGTAATACGAACGTTTATATATTTTTTTCACTTTAAGTGGTAAAAAAAAGTGAAAGTTTGTGAAAAAAATGTTTGACTTGTGTTGCCATATTTTTATGCTGATTGTGCTGTGTTAAGTGTTTTCCTGAGTAGAGATGAGGGCACCATGCACACCAGGGTAAGGATTGGGGCCATGCATACCAGGATGGGGATGGGACCATGCATACCAGGATGGGGATGGGGGCCATGCATACCAGGATAGGGATGAGGAGGCCATGTATACCAGGATAGGATGAGGGGGCCATCCATACCAGGATAGGGATGAGGGGGCCATGCATACCAGGATAGGGATGAGGAGGCCATGTATACCAGGATAGGATGAGGGGGCCATCCATACCAGGATAGGGATGAGGGGGCCATGTATACCAGGATAGGATGAGGGGGCCATCCATACCAGGATAGGGATGAGGGGGCCATGCATACCAGGATAGGGATGAGGGGGCCATGCATACCAGGATGGGGATGAGGAGGCTATGCATACCAAAATAGGGATGAGGGGGCCATGCATACCAGGATGGGGATGAGGAGGCTATGCATACCAGGATAGGATGAGGGGGCCATGCATACCAGGATAGGGTTCAGGGGGCCATACATACCAGGATAGGGTTGAGGAGGCTATGCATACCATGATAGGGATGAGGAGGCCATGCATACCAGGGTAGAGATGAAGGGGCCAGGCATATCAGGATAGGGATGAGGGGGCCATGCATACCAGGATAGGATGAGGGGGCCATGCATACCAGGATAGGGTTCAGGGGGCCATGCATACCAGGATAGGGTTGAGGAGGCTATGCATACCAAGATAGGGATGAGGAGGCCATGCATACCAGGATAGAGATAGGGGGCAGGCATATCAGGATAGGGATGAGGGGGCCATGCATACCAGGATAAGGATGAGGGAGTCATACATAACAGGATAGGGATGAGAAGGTCATGCATGCCAGGATAGGGATGAAGGGGCCAGGCATACCAGGATAGGGTTCAGGGGGCCATGCATACCAGGATAGGGTTGAGGAGGCTACGCATACCAAGATAGGGATGAGGAGGCCATGCATACCAGGGTAGAGATGAAGGGGCCAGGCATATCAGGATAGGGATGAGGGGTGTTATGATCTGGTAATTCAGTACCACAATGGACATAGAAGTCAGAGCACATACAGTGACCTGACAATAACCCAAAAACATAGAACGAGCTCTGAGACGTGGGAACTCTGCTGACCGCAATCCCTAATCCTCTCCAACCACACTAGAGGCAGCCGTGGATTGCGCCTAACGCTCACTATGCAACTCGGCACAGCCTGAGAAACTAGCTAGCCTGAAGATAGAAAATAAGCCTACCTTGCCTCAGAGAAATACCCCAAAGAAAAAGGCAGCCCCCACATATAATGACTGTGAGTTAAGATGAAAAGACAAACGTAGAGATGAAATAGATTTAGCAAAGTGAGGCCCGACTTTCTGAACAGAGCGAGGATAGGAAAGGTAACTTTGCGGTCAACACAAAACCCTACAAACAACCACGCAAAGGGGGCAAAAAGACCCTCCGTACCGAACTAACGGCACGGAGGTACACCCTCTGCATCCCAGAGCTTCCAGCAAGCAAGAAAAAACAAATAAGCAAGCTGGACAGAAAAAAACAGCAAACAAAATAGCAAAAGCGGAACTTAGCTATGCAGAGCAGCAGGCCACAGGAACGATCCAGGAGGAAACAGGTCCAATACTAGAACATTGACTGGAGGCCAGGATCAAAGCACTAGGTGGAGTTAAATAGAGCAGCACCTAACGACTTCACCACATCACCTGAGGAAGGAAACTCAGAAGCCGCAGTACCACTCTCCTCCACCAACGGAAGCTCACAGAGAGAATCAGCCGAAGTACCACTTGTGACCACAGGAGGGAGCTCTGCCACAGAATTCACAACAGTACCCCCCCTTGAGGAGGGGTCACCGAACCCTCACCAGAGCCCCCAGAACGACCAGGATGAGCCATATGAAAGGCACGAACAAGATCGGGAGCATGGACATCAGAGGCAAAGACCCAGGAATTATCTTCCTGAGCATAACCCTTCCACTTAACCAGATACTGGAGTTTCCGTCTTGAAACACGAGAATCCAAAATCTTCTCCACAATATACTCCAACTCCCCCTCCACCAAAACCGGGGCAGGAGGATCAACAGATGGAACCATAGGTGCCACGTATCTCCGCAACAATGACCTATGGAATACGTTATGAATGGAAAAAGAATCTGGAAGGGTCAGACGAAAAGACACAGGATTAAGAACCTCAGAAATCCTATACGGACCAATGAAACGAGGTTTAAACTTAGGAGAGGAAACCTTCATAGGAATATGACGAGAAGATAACCAAACCAAATCCCCAACACGAAGTTGGGGACCCACACAGCGTCTGCGATTAGCGAAACGTTGAGCCTTCTCCTGGGACAAGGTCAAATTGTCCACTACATGAGTCCAAATCTGCTGCAACCTGTCCACCACAGTATCCACACCAGGACAGTCCGAAGACTCAACCTGCCCTGAAGAGAAACGGAACCCAGAGTTGCAGAAAAACGGCGAAACCAAGGCAGCCGAGCTGGCCCGATTATTAAGGGCGAACTCAGCCAAAGGCAAAAAGGACACCCAGTCATCCTGGTCAGCAGAAACAAAGCATCTCAGATATGTTTCCAAGGTCTGATTGGTTCGTTCGGTCTGGCCATTAGTCTGAGGATGGAAAGCCGAGGAAAAAGACAAGTCAATGCCCATCCTAGCACAAAAGGCTCGCCAAAACCTCGAAACAAACTGGGAACCTCTGTCAGAAACGATATTCTCTGGAATGCCATGTAAACGAACCACATGCTGGAAGAACAATGGCACCAAATCAGAGGAGGAAGGTAATTTAGACAAGGGTACCAAATGGACCATCTTAGAGAAGCGATCACAAACCACCCAAATGACTGACATTTTTTGAGAGGCGGGAAGATCTGAAATAAAATCCATAGAGATATGTGTCCAAGGCCTCTTCGGGACCGGCAAGGGCAAAAGCAACCCACTGGCACGAGAACAGCAGGGCTTAGCCCGAGCACAAATCCCACAGGACTGCACAAAAGAACGCACATCCCGCGACAGAGATGGCCACCAAAAGGATCTAGCCACCAACTCTCTGGTACCAAAGATTCCAGGATGACCAGCCAACACCGAACAATGAACCTCAGAGATAACTTTATTCGTCCACCTATCACGTACAAACAGTTTCTCTGCTGGGCAACGATCAGGTTTATTAGCCTGAAATTTTTGCAGCACCTGCCGCAAATCAGGGGAGATGGCAGACACAATTACTCCCTCTTTGAGAATACCCGCCGGCTCAGATAAACCCAGGGAGAGTCGGGCACAAAACTCCTAGACAGAGCATCCGCCTTCACATTTTTAGAGCCCGGAAGGTACGAAATCACAAAGTCAAAACGGGCAAAAAACAGCGACCAACGAGCCTGTCTAGGATTCAACCGCTTGGCAGACTCGAGATAAGTCAAGTTCTTATGATCAGTCAAGACCACCACGCGATGCTTAGCTCCTTCAAGCCAATGACGCCACTCCTCGAATGCCCACTTCATGGCCAGCAACTCTCGATTGCCAACATCATAACTTCGCTCAGCAGGCGAAAACTTCCTGGAAAAGAAGGCGCATGGTTTCATCACCGAGCAATCAGAACTTCTCTGCGACAAAACAGCCCCTGCTCCAATCTCAGAAGCATCAACCTCGACCTGGAATGGAAGCGAAACATCTGGTTGACACAACACAGGGGCAGAAGAAAAACGACGCTTCAACTCTTGAAATGCTTCCACAGCAGCAGAAGACCAATTGACCACATCAGCACCCTTCTTGGTCAAATCGGTCAATGGTTTAGCAATACTAGAAAAATTGCAGATGAAGCGACGATAAAAATTAGCAAAGCCCAGGAACTTCTGCAGACTTTTCAGAGATGTAGGCTGAGTCCAATCATGGATGGCTTGGACCTTAACAGGATCCATCTCGATAGTAGAAGGGGAAAAGATGAACCCCAAAAATGAAACCTTCTGAACACCAAACAGACACTTTGATCCCTTCACAAACAAAGAATTAGCACGCAGGACCTGAAACACCGTTCTGACCTGCTTCACATGAGACTCCCAATCATCCGAGAAGATCAAAATGTCATCCAAGTACACAATCAGGAATTTATCCAGGTACTCTCGGGAGATGTCATGCATAAAGGACTGAAACACTGATGGAGCATTGGCAAGTCCGAATGGCATTACTAGATACTCAAAATGGCCCTCGGGCGTATTAAATGCAGTTTTCCATTCATCGCCTCGCTTAATACGCACAAGATTATATGCATCACGAAGATCTATCTTGGTGAACCAACTAGCCCCCTTAATCCGAGCAAACAAATCAGATAACAACGGCAAGGAATACTGAAATTTAACCGTGATCTTATTTTGAAGGCGGTAATCTATACGTGCTCAGGCACAGACAAATTAAACAGTCGACCCTTAGGGAACTTACTACCAGGAATCAAATCGATAGCACAATCACAATCCCTATGCGGAGGTAGGGTATCGGACTTAGGCTCATCAAATACAGTACATCCCGGTAATCAGACAAGAACTCTGGAACCTCAGAAGGGGTGGATGACGAAATAGACAGAAATGGGACATCACCATGTACCCCCTGACAACCCCAGCTGGACACCGACATGGATTTCCAATCTAATACTGGATTATGGACTTGTAGCCATGGCAACCCCAACACGACCACATCATGCAAATTATGCAACACCAGAAAGCGAATAACCTCCTGATGTGCAGGAGCCATGCACATGGTCAGCTGGGTCCAGTACTGAGGCTTATTCTTGGCCAAAGGCGTAGCATCAATTCCTCTCAATGGAATAGGACACTGCAAGGGCTCCAAGAAAAACCCACAACGCCTAGCATACTCCAAGTCCATCAAATTCAGGGCAGCGCCTGAATCCACAAATGCCATGACAGAATAAGATGACAAAGAGCAGATCAAGGTAACGGACAAAAGAAATTTTGACTGTACCGTACCAATGGTGGCAGACCTAGCGAACCGCTTAGTGCGCTTAGGACAATCAGAGATAGCATGAGTGGAATCACCACAGTAGAAACACAGCCCATTCAGACGTCTGTGTTCTTGCCGTTCAACTCTGGTCAAAGTCCTATCGCACTGCATTGGCTCAGGTTTATGCTCAGATAATACCGCCAAATGGTGCACAGATTTACGCTCACGCAAGCGTCGACCGATCTGGATGGCCAAAGACATAGACTCATTCAGACCAGCAGGCATAGGAAATCCCACCATGACATCTTTAAGGGCTTCAGAGAGACCCTTTCTGAAAATAGCTGCGAGCGCACCTTCATTCCATTGAGTGAGTACGGACCACTTTCTAAATTTCTGACAATATACCTCTATCTCATCCTGACCCTGACACAGAGCCAGCAAATTTTTCTCTGCCTGATCCACTGAATTAGGTTCATCGTACAGCAATCCGAGCGCCAGGAAAAACGCATCAATATTACTTAATGCAGGATCTCCTGGCGCAAGGGAAAATGCCCAGTCTTAAGGGTTGCCACGCAAAAAAGAAATAATAATTCTCACTTGTTGAACTGGGTCACCAGAGGAGCGAGGTTTCAGGGCCAGAAACAGTTTGCAATTATTTTTAAAATTCACAAACTTGGCTCTATCACCATAAAACAAATCAGGAATAGAAATTCTTGGTTCTAACATAGGATTCTGAACCACCAAATCTTGAATTTTTTGTACATTTATAACGAGATTATCCATTGAAGAGCACAGACCCTGAATGTCCATGTCCACACCTGTGTCCTGAACCACCCAAATGTCTAGGGGAATAAAAAGGCAAAACACAGTGCAAAGAAAAAAAAATGGTCTCAGAACTTCTTTTTTCCCTCTATTGGGAATCATTAGTACTTTGGACCTCCAGTACTGTTATGATCTGCTAATTCAGTACCACAATGGACATAGAAGTCAGAGCACATACAGTGACCTGACAATAACCCAAAAACATAGAACGAGCTCTGAGACGTGGGAACTCTGCTGACCACAATCCCTAATCCTCTCCAACCACACTAGAGGCAGCCGTGGATTGCGCCTAACGCTCCCTATGCAACTCGGCACAGCCTGAGAAACTAGCTAGCCTGAAGATAGAAAATAAGTCTACCTTGCCTCAGAGAAATACCCCAAAGGAAAAGGCAGCCCCACATATAATGACTGTGAGTTAAGATGAAAAGACAAACGTAGAGATGAAATAGATTTAGCAAAGTGAGGCCCGACTTTCTGAACAGAGCGAGGATAGGAAAGGTAACTTTGCGGTCAACACAAAACCCTACAAACAACCACGCAAAGGGGGCAAAAAGACCCTCCGTACCGAACTAACGGCACGGAGGTACACCCTCTGCATCCCAGAGCTTCCAGCAAGCAAGAAAAAACAAATAAGCAAGCTGGACAGAAAAAAACAGCAAACAAAATAGCAAAAGCGGAACTTAGCTATGCAGAGCAGCAGGCCACAGGAACGATCCAGGAGGAAACAGGTCCAATACTAGAACATTGACTGGAGGCCAGGATCAAAGCACTAGGTGGAGTTAAATAGAGCAGCACCTAACGACTTCACCACATCACTTGAGGAAGGAAACTCAGAAGCCGCAGTACCACTCTCCTCCACCAACGGAAGCTCACAGAGAGAATCAGCCGAAGTACCACTTGTGACCACAGGAGGGAGCTCTGCCACAGAATTCACAACAGAGGGGGCCATGCATACCAGGATAGGATGAGGGGGCCATGCATACCAGGATAGGGTTCAGGGGGCCATGTATACCAGGATAGGGTTGAGGAGGCTATGCATACCAAGATAGGGATGAGGAGGCCATGCATACCAGAATAGAGATAGGGGGCAGGCATATCAGCATAGGGATGAGGGGGCCATGTATACCAGGATAAGGATGAGGGAGTAATGCATAACAGGATAGGGATGAGAAGGTCATGCATGCCAGGATAGGGATGAGGGCTGTGCATACCAGGATGGGGATGAGGGGACCATATATACTAGGATAGGGAATATTAGTACAGAATTTACCACATTTTTTGTTTCAATTTTTTGTTTCAATTTTTTTTTAATTTCCTTTTCTGAAACCTAGGTGTGTCTTATGGTCCAGTGCGTCTTATAGTACAAAAAATACAAAATACGGTGATCCTCAAAAAACCTGTTAAAAAGTTTGTTGGTATTATATTGATCACCCATAGACTATTCGGGGATCTGTAGTACATTTCGTTGGTATATAAACTTCAGAAAACTTGTTCAAAATTTTTCTGTATGATATTGCTCATCATAGGCTATTAGAACCTCTTGGGTACAGTTCATTGCTATATAAGCCTAAAACACTTATTCAAAATTTTAGGCTGTGTGCAGACGTTGCAGATTTGGTGTGTTTCCGTCGCATTTTTTCTGTGCAGATTTGTGACAAAATCTGAAGAAAAACTTTATGCCAGCAAAGTGAATGAAAAACCTGAAGTGTCATGCACACGTTGAGTATTTTTGACTTGCAGATTTGGTGCACAAAATAATCTGCAGCATGTGAATTCTCTACGCATTTGTGCCCTGTGTTTTTCACCAGTGACTTCACTCACATCAATTAAAAACGTAGGCAAAATAACCGCACCAAAAACTGTGGCAAAAACACACCAAAAACGCGCTTTTTTTGCCAAGAGATGCAGAAATGGTCCAGAAATTTTGCACATACCCTTATTGGTTTTGTATTGCTTACCCATAGACTATTCTATAGTCCAGAGTATATTTTGTTGGTATATAACCTTCAAAAAACTTGGAAAAAAATGTATGGGTATTATATTGCTCACTCATAGATTATTCCGTGGTCTGTAGTTCATTTCCTTGGTATGTAGCCCTCAAAAGTGCATGGCCATTATGAGTCTTAGAGTATCAATACACGACAATTTGAACAGAATGTGTATGAGGCACTCCTTTATGTCTAATACAGGGTGCATCTGAGTCCCTAATTTTTGACAGTTCTTTCTTCCTTCATAAATTAAACGGAAATGTCCTATTTTTTAATTTAAAAAAAAATCAATTTTGGCTTACTAAAATAATAATTTTTTTTTAAATCCTTTTTACATTTTGCATTATATACAGTCATTACACAGGAAAAAATGTTTCTTAACTTTTTTTTCAATGAAAAATGCAATTTCTTGTCGATTTGGAAAGTTTCATTGCAACTCCTTATAGTGGAGTAAAAGTGTGACACTATTGTTCTCAGCAGGGATCTGGGAGTCAGATGCTTCTAGGGGTCTCCCCCTTGCTGTTCTCTTTCCATTCAGCACTTTTTCCATCCATTTCAACCTTTTCACTGCCCCCCAGACCACTTTGTAGGGCCTGCCAGAAAAAATTATTGTCTTTCTCATTGACTTCCATTATACTCATTACTCGAAACAAGCATGCGAGTATTAGGAATTGCTCTGTTCGAGCAACGAGCACCCGAGCATGTTAGTGCTCGCTTATCTCTGGAGTTGAGCTTGATTTTTCAAAACTTCTGCAATTCACCCTAGGCAGGTTTATATCAGTTTCTGGTCCACATCCTGACCGATGGCAACCCATTCTTGCCAAAGCTTTGTGATTCCTAAAATTTGTGTCAATCTCAAGCCTTTTGACCATGACTGTATAGTGTAAATCTTGGTCTCCGATGAAGCTCAGTCCGTGGCTGATCTTCATGGGCAGTCAAGATGGAAGCAATACCGATAGCTGCCACAGAAACCCATCGGAGCCCCATTATTGTGTTGTAGGGTACAATGGGAGCTCAAACTAAATGGTTAATAGCAGCAATTAGCTCTGCTCAGCTCCAACAGCTGCTGTTAAAGACAACTGTGAGCATGGGATGCTTTAACGGACAGCAGACAGAGCAAGGGTAAAAATGAACTTTACTATAACAGGGATATACTCCACGTAGGGAGAAGGAACGGTATGGACAAGAGGTATTAACACTCACGTTGCACTGATGGAGAGAGTACAGGCAAAGGGTATAAGCAATGTTCAACAATAATAAACTTATCAGTCCAACGGCTTCAGAATGAGGAGCCTCGGGTGTGCACAGTGGTGCTGGCTCGGTCCGAGGAAAAAATCGGATCGCAATCAGACTGAAAATATAGTCTTGTGCACGAGCCTTTAGGATAAGCCATCAATATCTGACCGATGGCAGTGTGACATCCACCCTTCCCGCTCTGATCAGCTGTTATTGGAGCTGGTGGAGTCCCGAAGTTCTCGGATTCCCACAGAACACAGCAGCTCTGTCATTTCTATAGTGACCGCGGCTGGGTGCTGCAGATCAATCTACTTTTCAAATGGATTGATCTGCAGTATCCGGCCACAGGTACAATAGTTTTGTCAGAGCTACTGTGTTAACGCAGCATCCAAGAACTTCCAGTTGCCAACGCAAATGACAGCTAATCGGCAGGGGTGCCGGAAGTCACACCTTCACCGGTAAAATATTAATGGCCTATCCTTGGGATAGACCAACAATAAAAATAGTTAAAAAAAAAAAAGTAAAGTAAAAATAGTAATGGCCAAACCCTTTAAATCAAACTGTTCATTTTCATATAATTTTATTGTTCATATATATGTTTTTGGCTTTTAACTTTTTACTTTACTTTCATTCCTGTAACAATGTCACATCCCAAACTCACTGCGTTATCTTATCTGACATCCCAATGTGCCTTTTCTTCATGCATTTATCTTTCTACAGCGAGCAGTTTATTTTCTGTCGCCCTGGGACTTGGAATCACTTGTACACTAGACTTAACTCTACCTACAGAGCAATTTTTGTAGTAGAAAAAAACAAAAACTTTTTAGTAATGAAAAAGACAAGACCGTAAAGCAAACAATGAGTCTATGAGGGGAAAAAATGTAGAAGAAATACTAATAAAAGTTGCAGGAGGGCCTGCGCCTGCCAATAAAGTAAAATCATCCGAAGATAGAAAAGTGCTTCAATAAATCATAGCATGCGTAATGTATTAATGCCTGGTTGATGTGTTCTGTGGAGAAAGACTCCTTCATCAAAGCCAGGTGGTCAAGATGGATAAATCATTGCATTAAATCTGATTTCCATTCTATGATACTGAGACGTCTTTATTCAGCACTGGGCTGCGGATGTCTCTGAGCAATTTTGTATGAATGCACATTGGTGATGATGAAGTTTTGATATTTTAATTCCGCCTTAAATAATCAAAATGTTCTTCTCCAGTGTTATTCTGATGGAACATTCCAGTTCTTCTGGGTTTTCAATCTCTATGATAATATTATCATACAGTACGATAACTATATATAATCCTTTAATGACCGGGCGAATGTTCACTTTTGCGCTTTTCTTCTCCTTCTTGCAAGAGTCATCAATTTTTTTTTTGTTATGTTGATTTAGCCGTATGAGGGCTTGTTTTTCTACAGAATGAGTTGTAGTTATGCATGAAATCATTCATGTTACCATTTAATGTATTGGAAAAAAAATTTAAATGCGGCAAAATTGCAAAATGCATAGTAGAAATGTTGCTTTGTAGCGCTTGGGTCCTTGAATCATATCCCAAGGACAATATCTACAAGGAGTTTGTATGTTCTCCCAGTGTTTGCGTGAGTTTCTCAAAGAGATTTTATATTGTAAAATAAAAAAAAACACAAGATCAAATCACCCAACAATTAAAAAAAAAATGCACATATTTGGGTATCTCTCCCAAAAATAAGCCTTCACATAGCTCTACATGCCAAAAATTGAAAGTGTTATATGGGTTGTGGAAAATGGTGACACAAGCAAAGGTTTTTTGTTGATTTTACAAAGTTTAGATTTTTTTTCACCACTTAAATAAAAATCCATACATGTTTGGTATTTGCGTACTCATAGTGTCCTGGAGAATCATATTGCCAAGTCAGTTTTACCGTATTCTGAACATGGTAAATGAAAAAAAAAATTGTGAAATTGCAATTTCAACGCACTTTCTGAAAAAGCGGGTTCCTATATATAACTAAAATATAACTTTTATTCTTTACCAATTAAAAAAGTGCAAACATATAGTGCTAATGAAAGTGCAAAGTGCATACGGACCACATAAAGACACATATAAAAACGCATAAGCGTTTAACCGCACACCAAGATAGAATCTAGTATAGGGGTAAATCCACTAGTATCTTGAACATAACTTGGTCATAAACTGTGAATCCGTAACCTCTAGATCTCACTGCTCTAGACCAGAGCTATATTAATGTGGCGGGGTATTATCCCAACAGGCTATGTATCTACTTCAAGCCTTACGGTATCTGCTGCTGCAGTGTAAACAAAACCCCTACACGGCGGTATATTTGAAATTGCTCAAAGCATCCGCAGTGATCCTATAAACATACCAGAGCCCTTAAACTAGAGGCATTACTGGCCTAATATACATAGGGTCACATGCGTAAGTAAACCAGTGATACGCATCTGCCTTCTGCTGGTCACCATCTAGAGACCTGGTGCAGTGCTGAGTTGAAATGGCCCATCACGTCGGTTATTCGACTTGTAACCGCATCATTCTTTCTGGGTCCATTATCCTGTGAGGTGCCTCCCAACGCGTTTCATATAAACAATAATCTTCAGGGGATTGTGTCACCTATACATCTGAGCATAACGCTGTAGCAGTCTAAATCCCGCCCCTTTTATATGTATCTACCCGGCGTCTTGTCGTCTCCCATTTCCGGACGCTGACAGACTCACTTCCGGTGTAGACAAAGAGTATGCACCCTGGAAACAAGGGGAACGCAAGCTGTGTTCCGGATATCTGGACGTCGGCACACACTGCCGTAACGTCACATCCAGTGGGCTGGCATTACTCACATGCCGTCCACTACTCCGTGCGTCCCAGCGCATTACGCTATCTTTAGTACAGGGAAGAGGGAACACCGATCGTTTAACCTCTCCTGCACTCGTATAACATTAGGAAGGGGTGACTCATACCCCCAGAGTCCTCTAAACAGGTATATGCAGCCTTTTACTACCACTCAAAAACTATAGCGATACCGCACCGATCTGAGGTCCTTAAGCAGACAAATAGAGAACAGTCTATATCACCCATCAAAAAGTAAATTACACCTACGTCTAAATGATAATATTGTGGCATAAGCGCACAGAGAACTCCACATAGAAACAGAGATAACAGAAATCCTGCAAGAAATTTTTAAAAAAAAAATATAGATCCAACTTTAAAGGTATATGCAGACACAACGGACCTCCAAAGAAAGAAAGAAAAGGGGTGCAGCTATTCGTGTCCCTAAACAAACCCTCTCTATCCTTACCCCTACCTATCGCGGAGGTTGGCACCCTAAACCTGCGCAGTGGCGCCCCCACTCAACGGCGGCTGCCCCTAATGCTAGGATACCCTAAAAACCCCTGCCTCTAAAGGAAGGAAGAGAAGCCTATATGGTCATTAAGACCATGTGGTGTGATGGTTTGGAGGCGAAAGATCCACCTACTTTCCCTCTGAAGAATATTCCTATCCCAGTCTCCACCTCTCTGGGACTGGTAAACTCTATCGATGCCCATGAATTTTACCATTTTTAAATCGCCTTGGTGGATCCTATTAATGTGATTCGCAACAGGGGTATCTCTTTTATTGATGGTATCACAATGGTGTTCTCCAACTCTTCTCCTAAATTCCCTGCTAGTTTTGCCAATATACTCAAGTCCGCAATCGCAGGTCATTTTGTAGATCACCCCCTTCGTTTTGCAGTTTATAAAATGGTTAACATGGAAAACCTTTCCCGTTAGATTGCTCGTGAATATTTTACCTTGTTGTACGGACTGGCAGAATTTACAATCCCCACATCTAAAACATCCCCTTGTTCTTCCACCTAGCCAGGTGGGTTGTGTTTGAGTCGGGGCAAAGTGGCTATGGACTACCCTGTCTTTTATTGAGCGGCCTTTCCTGAAAGTAATCTGAGGAGTAGGGGTAAGGATGTCTCTGAGGTCATTGTCCATTTGTAATATAGACCAGTGTTTTTTTACGATCTCACGTAGGTCCCCTGCCCCGTTGGTATATTTTGTAATGAGTCTTAAGCTGTTTTCATTTTCTTTCTTAGGGGTGGGGGTCAAGAGCTCCCTTCTTGGTTTCGTGAAGGATGACTTAAACGCTTCACTTAGAACCTTGTTGGGATACCCCCTCTCCACAAAACGCTCCTTTAGGTCCTTTGCCTGTTTTAGATACAGAGTGTTGTCCGAGCAGTTCCTACGAACGCGTAGGTATTGGCCCTTAGGGATTCCTCTCTTTAGTGGTGTCGGATGGTTAGATTCCCACCTCAGTAGAGAGTTTGTAGCCGTTGGTTTTCTAAAGGTGCTCGTTACGAGATGCCCATCCTCACCCCTCTCTATCAGCACATCCAGAAAGGGTAATTTTGACCAATTAGCCTCGGAGGTAAAGTGAAGCCCCAGCTCGTTATGGTTCAGATCCACCACAAAGTTGGTAAAGCTGGCCTCATTCCCCCTCCAAATAACGAAAACGTCATCGATATATCTTAGCCAAAGTATGACATTGTTGTCAGTTGGTGTATTTTCACTGAAGACAATATTCTCCTCCCACCAGCCCAGGAGCAAGTTAGCATACGAGGGGGCACAGGGGCTCCCCATCGCGGTACCCCTGAGCTGGTGGAAGTATTTTCCGTCATACAGGAAATAATTTTTGGTCAGGCAGAATTCAAGGGCTTGTTTAACAAAGAGATTATGTTTAGTATACTGCCATCCTCTCGTGCTCAGGTAGTAGTCCACCGCCGCAATGCCCTTACTGTGTGGAATTGAAGAATACAGTGCTTCAACGTCTATAGAACACAGTAGCATATCCGCATCTAGTTCAATGTTGTCAAGTTTCAAGAGGAGGTCCGTTGTGTCGCGTACATAGGAACTCAAAGAGGTCACAAAGGGTCTCAGAATTTGGTCCACGTACAAACCCAGATTTTGGGTGAGACTCCGAATACCGGACACTATCGGTCTACCTTTCAAAGGGTTAGTACCCTTATGTATCTTTGGTAGGCAGTAAAAGGTAGCCGTTACCGGGTGCATAGGTACCAGGAAGTCTCTCTCATTTGTGTCAATCAGTTTGTTATTGAATGCTTCTGTTATCAATATTTTAAGCTGATTGAGATACAAAGTAATGGGATTTGATTCGAGCCTCTCGTAACCCATTTCTTCCTGAAGTAAGGAGAAACAAAGTGCCTTATATTGGGCCACGTCCATGACCACCACATTCCCCCCCTTATCCGAAGGTTTTATCACCCAATCGTGGTCTTTTTCAAGTTCACACAAAGCATCCATCTCTGTCTTAGTCATATTGTGTGGTGATCTTTTCTGTCTTTTGGACTCCAAATCCCTCAATTCCTGGGTCACTAAGTTCAAAAAGACATCAATGGGGCCTGTATCCCTTGAAAACGGAGGCATGCGCTTACTTTTATTTTTCAAGGTAGTGAATGGTCCCTCTCCCATATCATTCGGGTCTATATCCCTCAGATGAAAAATAAATCTAACGTCCCTGAGAAGATCCTCATCTATGCCCAATTCGGTGCATCGTTTTTTGTCCTCATTCATGAAAAAATTTTTCCATTTTAATTGTCGGACAAATAAATTAAGATCTTTTATGGCTTCAAAACTATTATAGTCTGTTGTAGAAACAAAAGATAGCCCCTTGCTAAGAACCGCCATCTGTGCCTCACTCAGAGGTTTAGAGGATAAATTAATAATATTTTGGCCTATATCGGATTTCTGGGGTTGAATAGAGAGGGTTTGGTTTAGGGACACGAATAGCTGCACCTCTTTTCTTTCTTTCTTTGGAGGTCCGTTGTGTCTGCATATACCTTTAAAGTTGGATCTATATTTTTTTTAAAAATTTTCTTGCAGGATTTCTGTTATCTCTGTTTCTATGTGGAGTTCTCTGTGCGCTTATGCCACAATATTATCATTTAGACGTAGGTGTAATTTACTTTTTGATGGGTGATATAGACTGTTCTCTATTTGTCTGCTTAGGGACCTCAGATCGGTGCGGTATCGCTATAGTTTTTGAGTGGTAGTAAAAGGCTGCATATACCTGTTTAGAGGACTCTGGGGGTATGAGTCACCCCTTCCTAATGTTATACGAGTGCAGGAGAGGTTAAACGATCGGTGTTCCCTCTTCCCTGTACTAAAGATAGCGTAATGCGCTGGGACGCACGGAGTAGTGGGCGGCATGTGAGTAATGCCCGCCCACCGGATGTGCCGTTACGGCAGGGTGTGCCGACGTCCAGATATCCGGAACACAGCTTGCGTTCCCCTTGTTTCCAGGGTGCATACTCTTTGTCTACACCGGAAGTGAGTCTGTCAGCGTCCGGAAATGGGAGACGACAAGACGCCGGGTAGATACATATAAAAGGGGCGGGATTTAGACTGCTACAGCGTTATGCTCAGATGTATAGGTGACACAATCCGCTGAAGATTATTGTTTATATGAAACGCGTTGGGAGGCACCTCACAGGATAATGGACCCAGAAAGAATGATGCGGTTACAAGTCGAATAACCGACGTGATGGGCCATTTCAACTCAGCACTGCACCAGGTCTCTAGATGGTGACCAGCAGAAGGCAGATGAGTATCACTGGTTTACTTACGCATGTGACCCTATGTATATTAGGCCAGTAATGCCTCTAGTTTAAGGGCTCTGGTATGTTTATAGGATCACTGCGGATGCTTTGAGCAATTTCAAATATACCGCCGTGTAGGGGTTTTGTTTACACTGCAGCAGCAGATACCGTAAGGCTTGAAGTAGATACATAGCCTGTTGGGATAATACCCCGCCACATTAATATAGCTCTGGTCTAGAGCAGTGAGATCTAGAGGTTACGGATTCACAGTTTATGACCAAGTTATGTTCAAGATACTAGTGGATTTACCCCTATACTAGATTCTATCTTGGTGTGCGGTTATACGCTTATGCGTTTTTATATGTGTCTTTATGTGGTCCGTATGCACTTTGCACTTTCGTTAGCACTATATGTTTGCACTTTTTTAATTGGTAAAGAATAAAAGTTATATTTTAGTTATATATAGGAACCCGCTTTTTCAGTATTTGGTTTATTCTGGTTCTTTTGGTTTATTTGAGTCTGGCTTTATTCGTTCAACGCACTTTCCAATGCATATCATGATGAAATGAATGATGTCATTCAAAAAGACAATTTGTCCAGCAAAAAACAAGGTCTCATATGGCTATGAGGACGGAAAAATAAAAAAGTTATGGAATAAGTGGAGGAAAATGAAAAAAAAAAAATGCCCGGGGGTGAACATGTCAAAGGGGTATTCTGGTTTAACCCCTTCATAATAAGGTTTATTTTTTGTTTTTGTGCGTTCACAAGAGCTATAACTATTTTAATTTTACATCGATGCAGTCAAAGGACACCTTTCCCTTTTACATTATGTAAATACAGTATATATTTTGGATTAAATCAGTGTTAGTTTTGGACCAACCCTTTAAGAGTCAAACAGGAAGTTGTTACAAAAAAAGCAGTTAGATTAAACAGGGAATGATAGGAAATTTGTAATTTAAAATATATATAATCTAATCGCTTTTCCAATATATTATAATTAAAAATTCCTTACGTTCCCTCTCTAATCTGCTTTTTTTTTACATCAACTTCCTGTTTGATGCCATTTTGTTTGAGAAACCCAGGTGCATGCTGGGATACTCAAATGAGACATCATCAGGCGGTAGAGGCTGCAGTTAATGCCGCAGCTTCTCCCCAACATCGAAATGTAGAGTCATCAGTGATGTCCATTTCTGGGGCTGGGCTAGTCACTGCTCTACTGAGCATGTGTTGGTTCTCAATTCTGACGTATGCTCAGCAGTATCTTGTCACTATGCAATATTATTTTTACACAGTGACAGTGCGCTCCATCGCCAGCTCTGATGAGAAGTGATGAGCCGTAGAAGTGAGCGCACTGTCATTGCACATTCTAAGGAGATAACCTGGTGAGCAGAAAAAGCAGAGACCAGCACTGCCCCTAAACTGCCATCACTTTATAGGAAATTTTTTATACAATTTCCTTCTTGTGCACATTTCTAAAAGGTAAATGGTACAGTCATGTATAGAGTACATACATTGCTAGTGCATTTCCACTGCACAAGAGTATTGAAAACATATTCAATTTTTACCTGCAGATTTTCCTCATTTCATGTTTATAAGGCAGGTCTGAAAATGCAGTAAAATATACATTTACCGCAAGAGACATCGACATGTTGCAGATTTAAAAAACGCACCACAGGTCGGTTTACACAGTGTTAAAAAAAAAGTGGATGGGATTTATAGAAATCTCCGGCCTACTGTACTTTTTTTAACACTTCTATTAAATAGTATTAAGAAATGCCAGAAGAATGCACACCATAGATGTGAATAGGACAAATCCTTTGAGTGTTTTGTGAGCAATTTTATGAGCAGAGCGGCCCAAACAGCACCCAAAAAATATGTAGTGTGAACATACCCAAATAGTGAATGTGAATATGGGTGTATGTAAAGGGTGAGGGTGATAATCAGGCCTGGACTGATAATGATTGGTGATATTGATCCATTGTATAACCTGCACAGTATGGTTAATACAGTGATGTAACCATATATTTTTTATTTATTTCTAGGACACTTTCAAGGTCAGCAAATATGAAGTGTCTCCAGATATGAAGTACGTTCTCCTCGCATTTAATGTCAAACCGGTAAGTAGAAAGAGTGACATGTTGAGTCTGATCTCCTATGAGACCTTTGGAAAATGCACCATTAGTGAAAAGCCCCTTCTTAGTCTATCCTCCCAAGGAATCATCAGATTATTGTATGCAAATGTGAGAACAACGCCATCTAGCAGCCAACAGTGAAAACTGCACAGTCAAATATTTCACATTATGTAATAATAATAATCTTTATTTTTATACAGCGCTAACATATTCCGCAGCGCTTTACAGTTTGCACACGTTATCATCGCTGTTCCTGATGGGGCTCACAATCTGAATTCCCTGTCAGAATTTCTTTGGAATGTTCATTGTATGGACAGGCACAGACAAGCAAAATGCTCGTCCATCAGGTGATCAGCAGCATGTTCAGACCACAAGATTTTCATGAAAAGAGCATTCTTATAATAACCATACACTGTAAATACACCTTTTGGCTATGTACAGGCTGAGGGGTTTTTTTGGCAGTTCCAAAAAGCTCTGAATATAGAGCATAAAATGCTTGAAGGACTCTGCCTATTCACTTCTAGAATAAAAATCACTTTGCTTTTCAAATGTTTTGACTTTTTGAGCATTTTTCTTCTGCTTTAAGTTTTTTTAAAAATGCCCGATGGGAAAAAAAAGTTATTGTCCCATCTTTGAGGCATCTCCTAATGCAAAAAGCTCCAAACTAGGCAATATCGGATCAAAAGGTTGTAAAAAAAAAAAAACATTTCGAGAAAAACTAAATTCTTCCAAAATGTTTGAGGAAATGAAAAACTCTTCCAAAAATTCCCCAACGGTTATGTGCTCGTGGTGTCTTTAAGATGTACCAAGACTGCACCAAAGATTTAAGATGCACCAAGGCGAAAACTCTTCAGGAAAATGCCGGCAGTCATTCTCCTGACACAGCTTTTCAATCCGCTGACAATGTCTTTGCTCTGTGCTTTCAAAAGTATCGAACGGGAAGTTTGCAAACCATAAAGTGGATGATAGAAGTGACATAAGACGGAAAGATGTGCACAGCAATGTTGTTTGGATATTACTGTGCATTAGATTTATTTTATGTGGCTTTTTTTGTGCACTTTTTCACGCAGATTCCAGGTATAATCTGCCTGAAAAAAATGTGCGCAAATACCCAAAGAAAGAAGACTTCCCGAAGCAGTTTCCAATAGAAAACGCCTCCTTCTTTATCTAATCGGTAAAACTCTGTGTGCACATAGCCTTAGTAACACCAGCAACCGGCTGATATTGTAAGAGGAAATGTTGTTCTGATTAATGTTTTCCGTGTAGATGTAACGCATGGAGCCCATTGAAATGGATTTGTGGCCACGGTTATCTCTTCCACGTGCTTTTCCTTTAACGGCTCTCTGCTCCGGCTAAGGGCTCGTGCACATGACCGTTTACATTGGACGAGCGCTGTCCATGGTTTTGACGAACAACACTTGTAGCCATGTTATTCTACGGGGTTGAGCATAAGTCCGATATTCTAATCATAATATTTACTTACACTTCTGAACTAAAGTTCTGAGCTAAACTTATTGAATTGCCAAATGTAATTACTGTAGGATCATTGATGCACAGAGATACTACACATAACAGATCATGGGTTTTGCATAAAGGTGTTATGAGAAGTTGGTAAAGTCAGATATGTCATTGAATAATGGAATAAAACTTTAGTTTTTTTTCCCTTGATATATAAAATGATTTATTGCTTTATGTAGCACATAACTGGAATTGCCCCAAAGTTATTCCAAATCGGCATTAAATAAGTAAAGAACAGGAGCTAAATCTTTTTTTACTGGAGTACAGAACCTGGTTTCTTTTCCCATCAGAGCAATTATTTGTTTTGCACTTTAGTTTTTTCCTCCTCTTCTTCCAACAGCTAAAACTTTTTAGTGTTCTGTCAGCACAGCCATATGAGGACTTATTTTTGGGCGGATAAGTTGTAGCATTAGGCCACATTCACACTAGCAGTATTTGGTCAGTATTTTACATCAGTATTTGTAAGCCAAAACTATTAGGCTGCCTCCAGAAGAAGCTAACGCGAAACGTGCGTCGGGGCAGAGGGACGCCGAGGTACACACACCAGGCCAACTAAAAGGTAATATACCGTACTGCTGTACCACCTTCCATACATTTTACATGTGGGGAGCCTGTGGTTAAGACCGTGGCATGGTTCATCTTTCTCTTACCAAGGGATATGGGCATTTTCATAGGCCCCTATATATTGATAGCTAGAGAATTAACAGCCCATGTATTTAGCATACTTCCACATATGCAGGCTGTCTTCCATTGTGGTCTAGTGGTTCATATATGTATACATGTTCTCATGTTTGGCCTAGCGTTTTGTATGTACCCATGGCAATATAGTCTCTCCTTTTGAGGATTTGCACCTTTCTTTATGTAGTAATTCATATTTTTATATATGTCTTTTATTACTATGTTCAATAAAATTGATAGTTTTACTATAGTACCTTAGTGGGGATCGCATTATTTCTTTGATCACACTGTTTGTGAAGGATATCTTGAGAGTGGTACTTTAGCCCTTCGTTTTTTTATTGGGGGGGGGCAATATTTTGCAATACATAGAGCAATTATTTGTGTATATATTATGCCGTCACACTAGCAGTATTTGGTCAGTATTTTACATCACTATGTGTAAGCCAAAACCAGGAGTGGGTGATAAATACAGAAGTGGTGCATATGTTTCTATTATACTTTTCCTCTAATTGTTCCACTCCTGGTTTTGGCTTACAAATACTGATGTAAAATACTGACCAAATACTGCTAGTGTGACGGCAGCCTTTGTAAGCCAAAACCAAGTGTGGGTGAAAAATACAGAAGTGCTGATGTATTTCTATTGTATCAGTCTAATACCCAGGAACTGTCTCGATTGTGATGCTTTATAACTTTCCATTTATTCTTTTTGGACGACGGCTCCTTGATATCAGAATTCTACTAACGCCATAGGTGCAGTAACTAGCTTTCTCTCACTTTCCAGCATGCATTGCGTCTACCATTGCTAAGCAAACTCTCTGCTTTGAACTGAACTTCTCAGTTATGCCTGAATGCAGTTTGACAGACCAGAGCAGGAGCAGAGAGCTGTAGACCCACCACTACCTCCTGCACTTAGTCTCTGCTTCTCTGCTGCTGCAGGGGGTATAAGATGTCAATTTTCTCCTTGTTGAGAATGACAAGTTGGAGTAATGATACCTGTAGGCCATGCAATGCCCCTCTCGGAATTCAGATATGCAAATATCCTCTTCAGAGAGGAAGAGGACAGGAACTCTAGTGTCATCTATTGGATCTATCAATCCTAAAATTCAATATTGACCGTTTTCCTAGAGTCCACGTCCTCTTTCTCTCTGAAGAAGATATTTGCCTAATTAAATTGCTAAAGGATCATTGCATAGCCTATAAGTCTCCTTGCACCAGCTTGACGCTGACTGTAAGGAGAAACTTTACTTCTTGGATCCCTTGTCTGAGAACTCTTGTGCAGCCAAATCAGACCTTATGCTTTGTACTGATAAGAGGCACACACCCTAAAACATGTGTCTTCAAATTGAGTTTTCTGTTCGACATCTCATTCTAAGGCCGGCGTCACACTAGCAGTATTTGGTCAGTATTTTACATCAGTATGTGTAAGCCAAAACCAGGAGTGGAACAATTAGAGGAAAAGTATAATAGAAACATATGCACCACTTCTGTATTTATCACCCACTCCTGGTTATGGCTACAAATACTGATGTAAAATACTGACCAAATACTGCTAGTGTGACGGCAGCCTAAATCCTGTAGCAAGTCTCATTAATGGATCAATTTTGATATTTAGGATCACTACATCCATCAGGTGGCGCTAGAGTTCAAGTTCTATTTCTCTCTGAAAATGCAATCTGCTGCTACAAACAGATTACTCTTGGCAACAGGCAGTGCATGACATCACGAGGTTACAAACTTACTCGGACTGTTTGGAGCGAACATGGATTGTGGTCCCACTGTGCTGTGGACCAAAGAGAGACTCGAGAGTCAATCCTAAGTGCCTCCCCAAGACTGACCCTGGATACACGTCAACAGAAGGTGCCATGATCTGAGGAGAGCCCGGGGAGGTGCTACACCAGGACTGACCTCTGTCACATGGCAGCTGACCCTC
Source organism: Ranitomeya imitator (assembly GCF_032444005.1). Taxonomy (NCBI): domain Eukaryota; kingdom Metazoa; phylum Chordata; class Amphibia; order Anura; family Dendrobatidae; genus Ranitomeya; species Ranitomeya imitator. Next base: position 68,383,583 of record NC_091287.1, on the reverse strand, counting down.
AACAAGATATGAAGGTGCTGATGGACACCACTGATATACAGATTGGCAGGTGTAGGACCCACTTCAGACTGGACAGGCAGGAACAGCTTTGGAAAGAACTGGGTCACTGGCAGGTCCAACTGGAATACAGGAACTGGTAGGACCAAATTCAGACAGAATGGACAGTAACGGTTTCAGGAAGAACTGGGTCTCAGGCAACTGGACCACAAATGCGGACAGGTAGGGAACCGCAGATAAGGTAAGGACAAGCACACACAGGGTAGATAGGACCAAGTTCAGAGAAGACAAATGCAAGGACAGGTACATAAAGGACAAGAGCCAGACTCACACTTTGTACTTATAATTAAGTAGCAAGAGTACAAGCAAACAAATAATGTTGCACAGAGAACAGATTAGAGATAGGTACTGGTTCAGACACTGCAGGTTTTAGAGATGGGTACAGATTCAGACACAGGGAATTTAGAAATAGATGAAAACTTAGATATAAATAGGTTGAGGGATCTGGTCCTAATTCAGACAGCGACAAGGATACATGTTCAGGGTTCTGGCCTGGGTATTCAGCCTCCATGTTTATGGAAACAGGAAAGATCAGATTCAGGTACAGATTCAAGGTTTAGGCCTCAGCCCTCAGTGTGGCAGGAACAGGAAAGGACCTGGCAACTCAGCAGTCGTGCGCACACACACACTGAAAGAGAATTTTGCTCAAGCACCTCCCAAAAGGCTGGGGACACATCAGGAGTGCGCGCACTGTCTCTTTATAATCAGGAAGTGCACGTGCGGGCATCTTAACCATACACAGCAATCAGAGGACCCAGAGCTCAATGCGCACAGCAAGCAGAAGACAAGGAGCATAGCCTGGGTGGGTGAGTACGTCGGTGTCCCTGTGTGGTGGGCGATGGGAAGCCATGCAGGGAGGTAGGCAGTGGTGTTACCCACAACAGTAAGAAAGGAGACATTTAGTGGTTCTCATTTAGGATTTTTTTACGGGGGTAAAACAAGATTTTTTTTTTTACATAAAGTAAGTCACATATTGCCTACTTAGCACATTATCTATCAAATGAGACCAAGTTGTCTGAGAGTACAGCAAGCATTGCATAAAAAAGTCTGAATCTCTCCTTGTAAACTCTATTTTTCACTCAGACTTTGATATAGCATTATTGTTGGAGCGCCTTTCTTCACTTTCCATTATGTTCTGGTCCTGCCATTATCTGGACTGTGTCGCTTTTCTCTGACCTTTTTATACATAAAAGCTGATTGTGTTACTTGTACATCCACCTGTCTGCTTTGAATATTGACTTGTACTGTGATGCATGGAGTAATGGAACCCAGTCTACTCCTGCCGCTTGTCATTCTGCTTGTCTTTTATATTTCAGGCTTCAGTAACCACAAGGACTGTACATCAGCACTATATAATAAGTAAACTCTTGTAAGGCAGTAAATATTATATGACGCTTCATCATAAAATAGTAATGGCTGGTAGGCTTAAGATGTGCTGTTCTGCATAGAGTTGATATCACTTTGCTGAATATACTCATCATAAATTGAAATTATCACCTGATATTAGGTTACATTTCATTTTGTTAACCCTTTAATACTGAAGATCTTTTGATCGCCCGTTATTGCATTTTAATGCAATGTCACAGCGACCCAAAAATGTTGGCGTTTGACTTTTTTTCTCGCTTCGCTGTTTATCAATCAGGTTAATCCTTTTTTGTTTATAGATCGGGCGATACCAAATATGTGTATCTTTGATTTTTTTTTATTGTTTTATTTTTAATATGGTGAAAGGGGGGTGATTTGAACTTTTATTTTTTTTATTGTTTTTTTATTTTTAAAAACACTTTTTTTTTTCTTTTGGCATGCTTCAATAGTCTCCATGGGAGACCCGATGGGCTCCGGTACATACAGGCGATGATCAGATCACCTGTATGTAGCTGAATACCTCACTTGCTATGAGCGGCGACATCCGGGCGGCGTTCATAGCAATCCGGCAGTGACAACCTCTGGTTGTGATGCCAACTCATCGGTGACCCGGGATCACGTGATGGGGTCACCGATGGGCGAATTGCCAGAAGTGCATGTTAAATGCCGCTTTCAGCATATGACAGCGGCATTTAACAGGTTCCACCTGCGGATTTTCGGGCACATGTCAGCTGTTCAAAACAGTTGACATGTGCCGGGAAAAATGTGGGCTCACCACCGGAGCCCACATCAAGAGGAAGGAGATAATCTTATACATGTGCCCCTTCTATGTACTGTGTAATGGCTGTGGCTGACCGTGCAGGGACATGGTCTGATCATACCAGAGCTCCTGAGCAGGGGAAGAAGCAAAAGAGAATACAGACAGGACAGCAAGCTGATTCTTTTTGTGAGGTAAAGCATTTCCCTGCATGTTTTTAAAAAAATGTTTTACCTCTAGGAAACAATCATTTGTGACCCCATGCTGTCCTGTCTGTATATTCTCTTTTGCATCCTCCCCTGCGCAGGAGATGTGGTGTGATCAGATCACAGTCAGCAGACACAGCCATTACACAGTACACAGCAGGGGCACATGTATAAGATTATCTCAGCACAGGAACATTTTATTTAAACACATCCAATTGTGGAAATTATGATTATTCCAAGATCTATTGATTAAAATGAACTTTATTTGTGGCACAACCCCATTAAGCTATTATTATTACGCTCCCCATATCTAACACCAAAAATGAGACCGGGATTTATTCCAAATAGAACAGTAGCACTTACCTTAAGGTTCTACCTACTCAGTAAGTACAACTCTGCAGATTTTTCATTCTCTAATGCTTATGTTACAGTATTTTCAAAATAGCATTCCCAGCACAGGAACAGGCATTGTGCCCACCATACTGAACCATCCGTAAAATTGTAAAGTACTACCCCATAACAGTGCGCATAGAAATGTACAAGGCTCAGGGCTCCTATAAAGCATTAGACCTTTCATTCCTGGGACAGTTGTTATAGTCAGAAATCCTATGAACATTAACGATTTATAATTACCCTTTCACTTAGATGGGAGGCTTTCTTGACAGTAATCCACAGTATATTGCTGAATTCTGACTCTTGTTTTCATAAGGTTGGGGCGGCGGAGTCTTGAATATCCAGATAAATGTCAGGATGCTACGGTATTCTTTGTGTTTTAATGACTCACCATTATAGATGTATTACGGTATTTATTTTCAGCAGCTAGCTGACTGATTCAGCCCCATAGGAGGGGTTCGCACCACAACTCGAAATTCTCTTATACTGTTCTGATTTGGGAACAGAATGATGGAATTCATGGCACGGACCTCATCTCTGCCTGACAAACCCCAGTGACTAAAAATTAGGTTTTGTCAGGTTTCCAGCAGGGTGTCCATGATTTAACCATTAAAAAATAGTTCATTAGGCTGCATCCTTTGTTCCAATAAGTATAATGAAGACTCCATTATATCTAGCAGATATAAACTTGTGTCCATGTTTTATTCTGTGCGCGATCAATTTTCATATATGGTATCTTCAAAAAAAAGTGCAGTCTCAAAGATTTATGATATACAGTAAATGTATCCATAAAAATCACATGCCACTTGGATGTCTTGTGTGGGATCTGATTTTTTTTTTTACCCACCCATAGACTTAAATGGGTGACTCTCATCCAAGACTCGAATGAAAGAAGTGCAAGTTTTGATTTTTTTTTTTCACGAGCAGTCGGACCGAGAGTAAAATTGTTCACCTGATTGACAATCGTCAGTGTGCTGTCTGATCAAAAATCGGAAAGCCCATGTCCAATTCATATGCTCATCTGCATGAGCCCTAATACTTCTCACCAATAGACTGAATCCAGGTTAGGAAATCCTCTAAGACACACATCAGTCTGCACTGAAGGTTTTATTCAAAGTAATGGATAAAATTGATCAAATCTCCATTCAGGGAAAACAGATTTTCCCATCACTGAGATTGGAGATGACAGTTGGTGCTTATGAAATTCTATGGAAAGGGAAGAAGGAAGGAGCTAGAGGCAGACACAGACATTGTGCTGCAAGCTCTCCTGAAACAACAGTTAGGCTATATTCACACTTTGCGGATTTTGCTGCGGATCCGCAGCAGTTTCCCATGAGTTTACATTTCAATGTAAACCTATGGGAAACAAAAAACGCTGTGCACATGCTGCAGAAAAATCCGCGCGGAAACGCTGCGGATTACATTCCGCAGCATGTCACTTCTTTTCTGCGGATTTTCAGCTGCTCCAATAGAAAACTGCAGTTGAAAATCCGCAGAAGAAAACGCAGTAAAAACCGCGATAAATCCGCAGTGAAAACGCGCTGCGGTTTTCACTGCGGATTTTGGAATTCTGCTGCGGAAAAATCCGCAGTGGAATCTGCAAAGTGTGAACATAGCCTAACAGTTCATTCTAGCACCAACTGTCATCTCCTATCTCAGTAACAGGAAAGTCTGCGAAAAAAAATCAATTTTCTCTTATAAGGTACATGACAAAAATTCTTATTTTCATGCATACTGTATTATAGATTTATGGGGAAAAAAGCTAAAATGATGGTTACTCTTGTTGTGTTTTATCAGCGATTTTTAAGGTTCTTTAGGAACAGACCCGCTCTAAAAGACTACTCCAAAAACACCATGCGCATGTACCCTAAGACTATGCTCAGATTGTATTTCTCCAGTTACATCCATGATTTTTGGCTGAATCCATGAGAGATGATATTCATACTGAATCCCTGAATGATGAAGCCTTAGACTCAGAGGTGTAACTGTGGGCCCCGATTCTGAAATTTGGACCTGGGCCCTAGATGCATTTTGGTCAGATGTATGAGCCGTTGTAGCATACTAAATCCTAGAAAGACATATGTATATAATGTCCCCAATCCTTGGCCCCTTTCAGTAATAATGTCTCCCATCTTGGGTGCTTTCCTGGTATAACATCTCCTCTCCTAGGCATCTTCCAGTAATAATATCCCCCATTCTAGTGAAATATGCCCTTTCTGACCCTTTCCAGTAATACATGTCCCCCATCCAGGGCCCCTTCCTGGTATAATATTCACCATTCTGGTATGATGTGTCCCATCCCAGGCCTCATCCAGTAATAATTTCCCCCTACCAATAATAATGTCCCCCATGCTTCTATAATATCTTCAATCCTGGGTCCCTTCCTGGTATAATGTCCCCATCCTGGTATAATATCCCCCATCCTGGTATAATGTCTCTATCCAGTCCCCTTCCAGTAATAATGTTCAATGTTCATCTCTAACACATTTAAAAAAAAACAATTAAATGAGTATTCTCACTTTCCCTCAGTCTCACGACGCAGCATCCCCTTCTATAGCTGGACTTCCTTGGATGCACATCCAGCTGAAGTAGACGCTGGTGTTGGCCTGGACCCCTGCATACACTGCCATGACATGAACTCATTTCCAATCAACTCAATTTGTGTTTTTTTTCTAAAAGTGTCTGCATTTTGGATACACACATGAACATAATCAGTTTTTTGTGCCCTTCTGAAAAAACTAACATTTTCAGAAAAAGCAGAAACAGCTGAATTCCGATGGTGTCATTGCAGTCTATGGCTCAATTAGGGATTCAGGAGGTTCAAAAGTTTCAGACCGAACCCCAGACATAGCTTTAGAGAAAAGACCAGCTCCGTGTGAACAGAATGTAATATAAATTGATTTTCTCACTAAAATGTTTATTTCTGAAGGAATGATGTATGAGGACGCTCCATGCCTTTTTTTTTATTATTATTATTATGTGTGTCAAGAAAACATGTAAATGCATGAATGCTCAGCTGAGCAGGACGCTGCATGAAATAAGATCTAGATTGATTTTCCTACTTTCTAATTCCTTTCATATTTCCAGTTTTCATGACTGACAGGCAGCTTTATAGTGCAGCTGTTGTGCCTTATTCACGAAATCTATTTTCGCTCCTTTAAAGCAAACAACATGTAGTGTTACTGTATGGGTCAAAATGGCTCTGACGAAAAAAGCATTGTTACTCATAGATGCAATTATTGGCTTTCAACGCTCTATGCCATGTAGGTTTCCGCAAGTCTGTTCACATACTTCAAGGAGCTGTCTCTCGAGCCCAGTTAATGTAGTCCCCTGCTGGTCAATGACTGACATTGGTGATAGGCCTACTGCATCACGCTCACTGAAATTAGCCAAAGCATGCAGTTTGGTTGTCAAAAGGAGAACGAAGAAAAAGTCTTCATACCATGAGACAGCCCGCACTTATGTATACAGTTCAGCACAGCATCGCGTTATAAGACTTTTTGCAGGCAACTGCCAAGTGTTGTAATTGGCAAGGATATTTGTCATGGGCATTCAATAAAGACTAGTTCTTTCTAATAATTAGCTGTCCAACCCTGAAAGATAGAGCGGTCGATGGAACCCAGGCCTGATAAATTGGGGTGGTCTCTAATGAGACTGGGGTTATGGCGCCGGCCAGTTCGTATCATAATCCTGTCTCATTTCGCCATTATAGCCCTCTGACGTTATTACATTTCAAGGTTCAACTCTGATATTAACAGTGCGGCGATGCTGAAGTGTAATTTGGTGCATGAACAGAAATGGCGAAATCTGGCAAGGTATTGGGGACTTGACTTAAGACACCGCTGACCTCACTGCACTCATTGGGTTTTCATTTATAGAGACTGTAAGAGATATTATGGGCCCTCAGTGATAGAAATATAAGATTATGTTCCCGCAATGAGTATGTGATGAGTTTTTGATATTGCAGAGTTTCTGCACCTATTAAGAAAATTAGATTATTTGAGTTTTTCATTTGATTTTGAGTGTGTGTTTTACAACGTATTCAATGAGAATATTTCATTCATTCATATCTAGGATGTGTTATTTAAGTGTTCCCTTTATTTTTTTGAGCAGTTTATATTAGATAGATAGATAGATAGATAGATAGATAGATAGATAGATTAAAAGCTGGCAAAGGATCTACAGCGTACAGTGTAATCACAGAGTGACAGGTTAAAATAGAATAGTTAGAATAGATATATACATATACACATAGAATACATATGTCACGCTCACGCCCTGACTGGTGGGCGTGAGCTCGGAGTTTGTGGCCCCACTGTGCCATGAACCAAACTACCCTGGAAGGGGCGTGACTGACAGCTGCCTTGGTCTTCTCTGGTTCCTCTGATGGTGAGGTCAGACTTGTGTGGCAGGCAACTGTCAGGTGCTACTCCAGGGTGGTGTCTGGCTGGGGCTGCGGATCTCTCTTGGAGAACAGGAACACTAGGACAAGTGCGAGCATCAGGCAGAACTGGCAGAAGAGCCCGGCTGAAACTCATACGAGTAGGCTGGCATGGCCGAGACACAGGGCTGGCAGAGACACAGGGCTGGCAGGTACTGTAGAGACACAGGGCTGGTAGGTACTGTAGAGACACAGGGCTGGCAGGTACTGTAGAGACACAGAGCTGGTAGGTACGGCAGAGACACAGGGCTGGCAGGTGTGGTGTAAGGAGGAGCAGGTAGGGTCCTGTTCACACAGGAAGTGCAGATACGGATATGAAGGAACAAGTTGGGACCTATTCACACAGGAGGAGCAGGTACAGATATAAGCAGGAATGAAAGAAGTATGAAGGAACAGGTTGGGACCTGTTCATCACACAGGAAGAGAACCGCAAGGCTGCTAATAAGAGTGGTAGAGCAGCAAGAGACAGAGCAGCAACAGAAGCTAAGTAGAGTGGAACCTCAAGAAATGCGGAGAGGAGCTGCAGCAAGAGATATCTGCAGCAGCAGGAGCAGAGCAGAGCAGAGTATAAAGGAGCAGGAGTGCGGAGCAGAGGTAAAGCTGTAAGAGAGCGGAGCACAAGCAAAGCCAAAAGAGCCGCCAGATTGCGGAGCATAAGCAAACAGAGAGGACATAAGGAAAGACACAGCAGGGAAAGAAGCCACAGACAAGGAGACAGAGGTAGGACAAAGTTCAGACAAGGTAATGGAACCAGTCAAGGTACAAGAACAAAGATACAGGGACCAGGATATACTGCCTCCTGGAGGGCAGACAACAAGATCAAGGCAAGGCTAGAACAGAAACACTGAGACCAGGATATACAGCCTCCTGGAGGGCAGACAGACAAGATCAACGCAAAGCTAGGAGTAGAACCTCCAGAGAAGGAGGAACACAGAGCAAGGCCTGGCAGCTCAGAAGCTGGACACTAACTGAGTTTAGACATTGCACAGGCCCAGTCCACAGGGTGGAGCTGCCCAAAATACTGGAGGCCTCTTGGTAATTAGTCAGGAACACATTAGACAGGTGCGCCCTGATTCTTTAAGAACCAGAGAGTTCCGGCGCTGCTCCCGTATGCACACAGCCAGGAAGCATGCAGAAAGCAGGCAGAAAGCAAGAGACACAGAGCATGGAGCCGGCAGCAGACGGAGACAACAACATGACCTGGAGCAGTGGGTGAGATGGTGTATAAGAGATGAGAGGCCATGCTGTGATGCCAGCAGAGTTGTTGCAACATATACATACATGTGAGTAACACACACATACAGTACAGACCAAAAGTTTGGACACACCTTGTTATTTAAAGATTTTTCTGTATTTTCATGATGATGAAAATTGTACATTCACACTGAAGGCATCAAAACTATGAATTAACACATGTGGAATTATATATTTAACTGAAAATGTCTTATATTCTAGGTTCTTCAAAGTAGCCACCTTTTGCTTTGATGATTGCTTTGCACACTCTTGGCATTCTCTTGATGAGCTTCAAGAGGTAGTCACCGGAAATGGTGTTCCAACAATCTTGAAGGAGTTCCCAGAGATGCTTAGCACTTGTTGGCCCTTTTGCCTTCACTCTGCGGTCCAGCTCACCCCAAACAATCTCGATTGGGTTCAGGTCTGGTGACTGTGGAGGGCGTAACACCCCATCACTCTCCTTCTTGGTCACATAGCTCTTACACAGCCTGGAGGTGTGTTTGGGGTTATTGTCCTGTTGAAAAATAAATGATGGTCCAACTAAACGCAAACCGGATGGAATTGCATGCCGCTGCAACATGCTGTGGTAGCCATGCTGGTTCAATATGCCTTCAATTCTGAATAAATCCCCAACAGTATCATCAGCAAAGCACCCCCACATCATTACACCTCCTACTCCATGCTTCACGGTGGGATCCAGGCATATAGAGTCCATCCATTCACCTTTCTGCGTCGCACAAAGACACGATGGTTGGAACCAAAGATCTCAAATTTGGACTCATCAGACCAAAGCACAGATTTCCACTGGTCTAATGTCCATTGCTTGTGTTCTTTAGCCCAAACAAGTCTCTTCTGCTTGTTGCCTGTCCTTAGCAGTGGTTTCCTAGCAGCTATTTTACCATGAAGGCCTGATGCACAAAGTCTCCTCTTAACAGTTGTTGTAGAGATGTGTCTGCTGCTAGAACTCTGTGTGGCATTGACCTGGTATCTAATCTGAGCTGCTGTTAACCTGCGATTTCTGAGGCTGGTGACTCGGATAAACTTATCCTCAGAAGCAGAGGTGACTCTTGGTTTTCCTTTCCTGGGGCAGTCCTCATGTGAGCCAGTTTCTTTGTAGCGCTTGATGGTTTTTGCAACTGCACTTCGGGACACTTTCAAAGTTTGCCCAATTTTTTCAGACTGACTGACCTTCATTTCTTAAAGTAATGATGGCCACTTGTTTTTCTTTACTTAGTTGCTTTTTTCTTGCCATAATACAAATTCTAACAGTCTATTCAGTAGGACTATCAGCTGTGTATCCACCAGACTTCTTCACAACACAACTGATGGTCCCAACCCCATTTATAAGGCAAGAAATCCCACTTATTAAACCTGACAGGGCACACCTGTGAAGTGAAAACCATTTCCAGTGACTACCTCTTGAAGCTCATCAAGAGAATGCCAAGATTGTGCAAAGCAGTCATCAAAGCAAAAGGTGACTACTTTGGAAAACCTAGAATATAAGACACATATTTATTTGTTTCACACTTTGTTGTTTAGTATATAATTCCACATGTGTTAATTCATAGTTTTGATGCCTTCAGTATGAATTTACATTTTTCATAGTCATGAAAATAAAGAAAAATCTTTAAATGAGAAGGTGTGTCCAAACGTTTGGTATATACTGTATATATGTTGTTATATTGACCTGAAAAATAGAATAAAAGCCGGTAATTCATCTGCCGGCTTTTGTAAAATCACTGCAGGAGCTGACAGGATAGAAGAGATGGATTATCGTACATACAGTAGGTACATATAGAGTAGGTAGATATGTAGAAGGCAGTGACAAATACAATTAGTACAGTGTGTGCAAATTACTGGACATGTATTTAATTAATAAAAGGTTATTTTAAGGATAAAAATGGTGTGGACTCCCGAGCAATTTTCACAATCAGTATGGTATATTGTTGATTTATTATTTTACTTTTATTACAGGAGATTGAGGGCATCACATGGATTAGGAGAAACAATAAAATGGTCAAACTGTGTTTTTTGTTTTTTTCATTAAAAGACTTTATTCTGGCTGTGTCTTTATTTTCCATGTACCAACTATAGGATTAGTAATGGATAGGTGTCTTATTGACACCTCTCCATTAATAAGCCAGGCATGATGTCACCTTTCAATACAAAGGTGACATCAACCCCACAACTATTACTCTACTTGCCTCTGCTACATGGAAAGTGGGAAGAGGGAGGCTAAGTCTCTTTTTGGTGTGTCATGTTTTAAATACTGCTGCCTCCTGGTATTTGACTTTGTCAAAACTTCATCTGCGTATTATGGTATAAGGAAATGCATAGCCTCAAAAACTCGTTACAGTTCCAGCAAAGTGGGTGGGATTTTTTTTACAAATTTTATGCCTTCTGTATTTTTTTTTTTATGCAGAGGAAACAGACCTGAGGTGTGGTTTTTACATGTGCAACATGTCAATTTCTCTTGCGGGTACAGATATATATATAAAAAAACTTAATTGTGGGAATTTAATCTACAAATTTAGGGTCTTGATTCATCATTTGATGTATTTTTAAGTTACTTTTCATTTTTGTCTTGTGGTATTTGCTGACGTTTATTGCTCCAAATTTATCAAAATGGATCACAAGGTTCATGAATTTGGCATAAAATGAAAAATGGCCTTTTTTTCCTGTTAACCTTACCACTTTTGTGACTTTTTGAGCAAATGTTTTTCCCATGTAACCTACAGCCATCACCTTTCAGCCTCATGTGACAGCATTGAAAAATGTATACATGACTCCAATAAGGGAAAAAACCTCACTTTTTATTATGCTCGCCTATAGGGCGGTCGGGTCCAGTGGCCGCCATTGGTCATCATCCTGCTGGTCCTCTTTTTTGTGATGCTATCCTTTTTCTCTGCTTCTTGTGAATGATGTGTCTTACTACATCCAAACAGTGTTCTGCTTTGTGCTCCTGTGCAGACGCACTTGTGAGTACTGTGAGAACTATGTTAACCCCTTTTGTCAGCTTCTTTTATTATGAATTATTATTTTAAATGCTCCTAAGGGCACATCTATCTGCTATACACATATTCTGATTATGGCAAGAATTAGTGGGTAATGATTTTTAATTTCATCTTTCATCACCCCAAAAAAGGTCTGTACAGAAGGAACCAGATATACAGTTAGGTCCATATATATTTGGACAGAGACAACATTTTTCTAATTTTGGTTATAGACATTACCACAATTAATTTTAAACCAAACAATTCAGATGCAGTTGAAGTTCAGACTTTCAGCTTTCATTTGAGAGTATCCACATTAAAATTGGATGAAGGGTTTAGGAGTTTCAGCTCCTTAACATGTGCCACCCTGTTTTTAAAGGGACCAAAAGTATTTGGACAGATTCAATAATTTTAAATAAAGTGTTCATTTTTAGTACTTGGTTGAAAACCCTTTGTTGGCAATGACTGCCTGAAGTCTTGAACTCATGGACATCACCAGACGCTGTGTTTCCTCCTTTTTGATCCTGTGCCAGGCCTTCACTGCAGTGGTTTTTAGTTGCTGTTTGTTTGTGGGCCTTTCTGTCTGAAGTTTAGTCTTTAACAAGTGAAATGCATGCTCAATTGGGTTGAGATCAGGTGACTGACTTGGCCATTCAACAATATTCCACTTCTTTGCTTTAATAAACTCCTGGGTTGCTTTGGCTTTATGATTTGGGTCATTGTCCATCTGTAGTATGAAACAACGAACAATCAGTTTGGCTGCATTTGGCTGGATCTGAGCACACAGTAGGGCTCTGAATACCTCAGAATTCATTCGGCTGCTTCTGTCCTGTGTCACATCATCAATAAACACTAGTGACCCAGTGCCACTGGCAGCCATGCATGCCCAAGCCATCACACTGCCTCCGCCATGTTTTACAGATGATGTGGTATGCTTTGGATCATGAGCTCTACCACGCCTTTGCCATGCTTTTCTCTTTCCATCATTCTGGTAGAGGTTGATCTTGGTTTCATCTGTCCAAAGAATGTTCTTCCAGGACTGTGCTGGCTTTTTTAGATGTTTTTTTAGCAAAGTCCAGTCTAGCCTTTTTATTCTTGATGCTTATGAGTGGCTTGCACCGTGCAGTGAACCCTCTGTATTTACTTTCATGCAGTCTTCTCTTTATGGTAGATTTGGATATTGATACGCCTACCTCCTGGAGAGTGTTGTTCACTTGGTTGGCTGTTGTGAAGGGGTTTCTCTTCACCATGGAGATTATTCTGCGATCATCCACCACTGTTGTCTTCCGTGGGCGCCCAGGTCTTTTTGCATTGATGAGTTCACCAGTGCTTTTTTCTTTCTCAGGATGTACCAAACTGTAGATTTTGCCACTCCTAATATTTTAGCAATTTCTCGGATGGGTTTTTTCAGTTTTCGCAGCTTAAGGATGGCTTGTTTCACCAGCATGGAGAGCTCCTTTGACCGCATGTTTACTTCATAGCAAAACCTTCCAAATGCATGCACCACACCTCAAATCAACTCCAGACCTTTATCTGCTTAACTGAGAATGACATAACAAAGGGATTGCCCACACCTATCCATAACATAGCCTTGGAGTCAATTGTCCAATTACTTTTGGTCCCTTTAAAAACAGGGTGGCACATGTTAAGGATCTGAAACTCCTAAACCCTTCATCCAATTTTAATGTGGATACCCTCAAATGAAAGCTGAAAGTCTGAACTTCAACTGCATCTGAATTGTTTTGTATAAAATTAATTGTGGTAATGTCTATAACCAAAATTAGAAAAATGTTGTCTCTGTCCAAATATATATGGAGCTAACTGTATAGATGGAGATAAAAGTGAGCGAGAGTTATGTGGGAATTTTTTCCTATCCGTGTACATTTGGTTTTCATGCAGTAGTAAGTCTGCAAACATATGTCTGTCTATGGCTGAGGCATTCTCAGGTACAGAATCCGGTCTATTGTGCAAGGCCTTAAAAATAATTTTCCTACAAAAAAGATACGCATCTTTTAGTAAAGTGAATTTGTCAACAGCCAACATAAGAGAAAAAGTGAGACATTGTCTGAGGAAAGACCTTTCCTCCTCCGTAAGGATATATGAGGACAAGTTGATGATTTGTAACTGAGAATCTGTAGAGTCTAATATTTGTATATCTTCGTCTTTGTTCGGGTTGGGTTGTTTCTGGTGTATCTGGGGCCTCGTTTTTTATCTACTTTTGCCACGTCTGAACCGTCATCCATATTGCTTTTTTCTGAGCTTAAAAAGTCACTATGTTCTTATTAAGAGGTGGCTGGTATATCAGAGGTGCTAGTGGTAGGTGGATACTGCCTATTGACCACACGTTTCCACCTGAAGACTGGTGTTAGGACTGGCGGAACGCACCAAGAGAGATGATATAGATGCGTTCGCAGTCCGGGGTCCACCGTGCAGGTGAAACCTGCTGCTAGGAAATGACAGACAATATGGCGGTATTCAAAAGTATACACGCGTGGGTTAAACCTCACCCAGCGTGAAGAAAGCGATCCTGTTGCGTCACAGGACCGCGGTACCGCACATAGAGCGCGAGCAAGTGGTCAGCGAACTAAACCCCAACAGGGATTGTAGTCCGATTAGACCCTTGCTGGCACTACACCGCTACTGGGTGTGAAAGGAATTATATAATTAAGGCACCGAAGTGCGAACTGTGCCGTGCTGGCAGGCACCACTAAGCACCCAGACGTGGGTCAGGAAGCGCACACTGGCGCGTGGCACTGCACTGGCGGTCACAGCAGTAGACGCTGACACGTGTGTGACACGTTGAGTGATAAGTCGGGCCCTAGATAGCAGCCATACTCCATACGCGAACAATCATACAATAGGGTAGGGGTATTTAAAGAACGACTTGCACTCACAACAAACACACGTATTAAATTGTACACTAGCGCATGGCCGTGCGGTCATGCGCAGTTTATATAGTTGCAGGACAGGAAGCGGCCACAGAAACTTTGCCCTTCCAAGACCTGCCAAGAGGACCAATAGAATGCGCTGCAGAGTCTGAGCACATGACCCTCGATCTCCAACGGGAGATCTTGCCCTGGGCATGCTCAGTGTGCGCAGACAAGGACTTAGTCCCAGGGAAGTCCACTCGCTGCTGACCAGTATAGGCTTTACAGGCAGAAGCTGGAGAAGCAGCAGTAACTCTTCTCACAGAGTCAGACTGAGCGAGACGCTGGGATCGACGTCCCTGCTGAGCAGGCTCCACTGCGGCTGGAGGAGAATGGGAGACCGCAGCGGAGACGGATCGAGATTCCCCCTGTGCAGCAGAGGAAACTCGACTCCTAACAACTGGTTCCCTGTTTCATAGTCTCTCTTATCATGATTAGGTTTACTCCTTTTTTATCCAGAATTTCCTTTTCAACTTTGTTGATGACATTCTTTAGTTTGTTTTGAAAGTGAGACACTAATTGGTCGTGATCAAATCTAGCCATCTGTGACTCTAGAGTCTTAATATGGGTTTTTGGGCCTGTAGAAGATCTCTGTCATGTTCTAGCAACATATTAATTGTGATGTTAAAACATTTAGCGATGCCCACCTCCCATGTTGAGTTGAATGAGGGAGTGACCTCCAAAGCAGGAGAAATTTGAACCCGTAACCCTCTTGGGCAGATAGATGTTTTAAGTTATTCTTCTAAGCTGTGAAAGCCGTTGAATCTCCAACAGGATCAGAGATCGGCACCTGTCACAACAAGCATGGATGTATGTAGAAACTACCTGCCTATTAGTTCTTAGGTTCATAGTAAAATAGTGAAAACCCCTTTAAAAGTCACAATTGAGGAATCAGCTAACCATCTGGATTCGCTAGGCTGTTGACAAAATGGAAAAAAATAGAAAACAGGTGAGTACATATAAAATAGGAACAAACAGAATAAACAATAGGGTCTAAACCAAAAGAAAAAGGCACAACTAGTGCAAAGGCAATGATGAATCAAGGCCTTGGTGTATGTTTACAAGAAGCAGTTGCAGTGACACTTGGATTTTATTTGTCTAAAGGGAAAATCATGTTGTTTTACAGTAGCAGCATTTCACAAAATGGCTGGGGTCACACTTGCGAGTGTGATGCAAGAAACTTGCACATCAATTCCTTTGCACTGCCACTGGCACTTGGGACCGGATTGTGCAGCTGCATAGAAATACATGCAGCCGCACGCTCCGGTCGTGAGTGCCGGCGGTAGTGCCGGGTATTGATGCGAAGGAGACTCGCGCGAGTTTCTTGCATCACACTCACAAGTGTGACCCCGGCCAGTCTCATAGGTTCATGTGAGCCTAGCCAATGGAATCCCTCACTTGCCAAGAACCAGGCATTGAAATGTCGTGTCTGGGAGGAGTGGGCCTGCGCATGTGCTCCACAGCTCCATTCATTGTCTATGGGTATGATAGCAGAGTACATTACTCAGTTTTCTCCAGCAGTCTCAAAGACAATGAATGAAATGGTGGCACGCGTTATACCGCCTCTATTTCCAATGTAAAGTACATTGAAATATTATATAGAGTACGTGCATCCTGCTCTTGTTCTAGAGTAATCCGTGACGGCTGACATTACACCTGGATGTTTCTTCTTGCTTTATGTCAGTGTTCCTCACACATTTCTTTTTATTATTTCAGATTTACCAGCACTCATTTACAGCGCAGTATGCCCTATGTGACCTCATCACTGGGTAAGATTCTGCTTTCACATTTAATACTGGTGATCAATGATATATTGTAGCCATGCACAATTACTTCTTTTTGGTTATTTGCATCTTCATTTGTTGATTCATTTGATGATTGAAAAATTAGGAAATGTTTAATGATGAAGAGTAGACCATTGTTTCTCACTCTAAAAACATCAAAGTGCTGTCATTATTATATAATATCCTGCTCATTAGAAGAGCAACATATATACAGTGAGACCTCCCTTAAAGATTTTACATTAACCTCTGACGAACCAATGGAGGTTTCCTTCCTTAAAGGGATTTTCTGTGAGTTTAAGAAAAATTAACAACAAGAAATAAACAGAACAAAAAAAAAGAAAGAAATACAAAAAGAATTAACTATACTTACCAGTCCTGAAGCTCTGGTGATCCCAACCAATCTGTGCTTACTTCCTGCAGTGATCATGTGCCACACACACAACCACATGACCACTGAATCCAGGGTCCTCATTGGCCTCATCTGTCACATGTCTCTCATGCTACTGTCATGTGTGCATGATCGGCACAAGTTAGCTGCAGGAAGTTAGCATAGACCAGCGGGTATAACTGGTTTTAAAGGGGTAATTATAGGTTAGTCCATTATTTTACATAATTTCCTTCTCAAGAGAATTTTTTTAAAGGAAACAGCTGATAATTGATGCATGCTCTCCAATCCACAGGCAGGATGTATCAGGCATTGGCTATATGTTTTCATCCATGTATGTGTAGGAGAACAGAGCATAGGAGACAAAGGGTTGCAAAGCCATGTAGCCTCCAGACTTGAATAAAACCTGCAGAACTAATCTCAAGAAGAAGAGTTGCAGAAGGGACAGAATTAGGTAGTGCCCCAGGTCAGGTGGGTGTGACAAAACCAGCCTCCAGTATGAAAGGTCAGCGCGCCAGAATGGGAGGAGATTTGGTGCCAAGAGAAGTGATAGACAATACCGCTGCAGCTCCAGCAGCGGAGATAGTAGGCCGCAGCCATGGATACCAGCTAGGCCAGGACCGAGATGATGACGGTCATGCACCAAAGAAAAGAGCTAAAGAGCTACGCTGGTCAAGGTCTAAACTGCGCTCAAGCACCGAAGACGGTGGGGAGGCACCTGTTCGACTAGTCTCCTGCGGCTCGGTCCCTGGCAGCTATTAACCTATGTTTTTCTCTGAATTGCCATGGTAGTTCAGAGTCAAACATATCATACAGATATACAGCCAGTGTTTTATACAGGCTGCCCTTGGAATGGGAAACATGCATCAGCTGTCAGGTTCCCCTTTAAAATGGTGAAAAACCTATTCAATTTTTCTCTAAACACAAAAAATGACCTAAAAAATCGTGCCAGATGATAACCAAAATGAACTGAAAAACCTACACATCTGACAGATACCATTTGTCAGATATCTTTTGGCTATCTCTCATATTGGGCACGTATGTTTTTTACTGAATGGCTGTGAAAAAGTGTAGTTTTGACAAATACCATCGGTCACTCATAGACTCCTTGTTCAAAATTATAAATATTGAGATTGAGGCTGTGCATACAGTGAAATGAACCTTTTGTTAACTCATGATTGTTTAATATGGTTTGTTTAATGTATAATTTTGTGATGAATTGTGTAAGAATTTAATTGAAATAAAAAACAATTGTAGAAGTTAATAAAATTCAAAATAATTTAAGATACAAAATAATTCATAATCCCTATTAATTCTGCTTAATAAACAATTATTATTGGTTTTGCGGACAATTTTGATCATCCCAAAAGAAAGACTTGGGGCCCAATTTATCAAAGCTTTTTTGCCAGAATTATGGTGGAAAACTTTTTAAATTTTTAGCGTGTCTATGCCAGTCCCTTCTGGTCCATGAATGTGGCGGGATGGGGTATGGCTAAGTGAGTTTGACAAATTCTTCAAAATTTACGCCACTTTGGTGGCAACAGTTACACCAGAAATGTGATTTAGTATCTGACTGGAGTAAAATTTGTGGCTAGATGCATGCCATTTCTAAGATGTGTGCGATGAGCCTTGGAGCAGGTGCCAGATCTTGCAGAGGAGTCAACTGGAAGATGTAATTCCACTGTCAGCGGATTTTAGTGTCACAGTAATTGTAGTGAACCCCTAAACACTTCCCTCGTGTCCACAATTGTCAATAGCGGGATGTAGCACTTATGGAGATGGTATAAGACCCCCGGGGCGCTCATGTAGACCTGGTGTCTGGGTGATTTTTTTTGGTGCACTTTCAAGCAGCAGACACAAGTGTGAACTTGTAAACGTAACACTTTACTGAAGGGGAAAACAGGACACAGTCTATGGTGGTGGTAGTTCATAGTATAAATAACACTGCATATTGTGGTATGAAAGAAGGTGTCTTCTCCTCCTTATGAAACCATCAAACTTAGGGCTTCTCAAGGTGACTGGAGCACAGGTCTTTTCACTTGCTCTTGGGGGAAATATTATGCACAGTCCAGGTAATGCTACACTAAGGGTGGGACCTTCATGGGTTGGCGGAGACATACTAGTAATGGAGCTTGTCATGCGCAGGTGTCCGAGTCGACCGCTTCCCGAGACACCAAGTGACACATCGTGCAGGCGCACCAAGGCCACGTTGCTTGCAGTCAAGCATCATGTGTGAAAATAAAGGGCAAGCGGTCCACTCGGACACCTTCGCATGCGCTGTCGTCATGACACTGCATACCAAGGCACCTGTAACACAGCATTGAACTCACAACGCACATGTGCCAACTATGAGTCTTTCAACACCTGAAGGTCATTCATTTTACTTGCCTCATACCGAGGGATTTCTTCATAGGTCGGTCAGACCTATATATACATAAACCCCCCCTCCCAACACACCTCCTGAGGAAGTGACCACACGAAACAGGCTTTGGGGCAGCGGGAGCACCTTTATTATAACTGGGTTACCAATGTAAGGTTTTATTTTTACTCTTCCTTGCATACTTTATATGCATGCTTGTTAGCAGCACCTTATATTTGATGCACTTTAGTTGTTAGTGGCTCAGGTCCACTGTATCTAATTTGCATACATGAGTTGCATCAGGAACACCAAGATATAGAATACGTAGTATCTCCCATTTATTATATCTGGCATTGCAGCCCTTGTTACTATTTAAGCAAAATTGTATTTTAATCTATTATATTTAATAAAATGTATGTTTTATAGCACATATACTCCATTTTCTATTTGTTGCTATTCAATTCCCTATCAGTATGTCTTTGGAGTGTGGGAGGAAACCAGAGAACCTGGAATCCCAGGCAAACACGGGGAGAACATACAAACCACTGGCAGATGTGGTTATTAGTGGGATTTGCATGGTTATAGTGCTAACCACTGAGCCACCATGCTGCTTAGTAGCCCACTGAAGTCATACTCACATGTCTATGGTGAAGTTGAGAAAATGGCTGTCTGCAGTTATGAAAATTGTAGAAAACAGCAACTTGAAAGCAAATATCTAATGTAAATCCCATCTAAATATTCTAATGCTAAAGCGAAGTTGTAAAACTATAAAGGGATTGTTGTGTTCTCCCTTCTTGTGATTATCTGAGAAAAACACTTTGTCAAGGCCGCCGGAATTGGCTTATTGACTTTCCAGATATAAAATGTCAGCATCAGGCTTCAGGGTTTTCCTTTCATCTGAGTTTGATGTTCTACCCTAGTATTAGATGTTCTGAACTTTCAGCCATCAGTTATTGAATGTCTATTGTTAGTTTATCCTCTGAGTGATTGAATCTCCCGATCAATTCTGGAGACAATATTTCAGCAAATGCATCAAAGCTCCTTCAAGCTCCCTAAGGTTACTGCAGTCTTGGATAGGATAACATCTGTCTGGAGGTTATTGCTGCAGTTTAGAGATGTAGAGCTGTAACTTAGAAGCCAAAGCTGTAGGATGTTAAAGGAAATCTGTCTCAAGATTTTTGCTACCTCATCTGAGAGCAGCATATTGTAGAGGCAGGGACCCTGATTCAAGCGATGTATCACTTAGTTTGCTGGGTGCAGCGGTTCTGACACAATCAGAGTTCTCCGATGTAGCAGGGCTGAGAAAGCTAACCCCGACTACACCAGGCTGTGTATATACACGGTCTATTGACAGTGAGCTGCTTATCCCAGAAGAGGCAGTGTTTGACTAACATGCACACGCTGCTGTAACTGATTAGTCGGTACAATGATCATCAGGTGATAAAACATTCATTGTAATTGTGATATGTTACACATTGTTGAAATCTGTGTTTTAACCCCTACCTCATGCTATCCTCGGAATTACATAGCAAATCCTGCTGACAGATTTAAACGGAACCTGTCACCTGAATTTGGCGGGACCGGTTTTCGGTCATATGGGCGGAGTTTTCGGGTGTTTGATTCTCTGTCCTGCGTAGTACACACCTGCGCAAGATCGCCTTGCGCAGGCGTGTACTATGGAGGACAGAGAATGAACTTCAATCCAATATTGCGGCCAGCATGCAGCATGCAACCAGAGGGTAAGGAAAGGGTGAATCAAACACCCGAAAACTCCGCCCATATGACCGAAAACCGGTCCCGCCAAATTCAGGTGACACACTTCCATATTTAAACAAGTCGCTAAAAAATTGGTACCAGTGTTGTCAGTGTTTTGGATCAGTGTGTCACCCGTGTGTCAGTTCTTTCCATCCGTGTTATGAATAATTTTCACATATGGATAAATAAGATCAAAAGCTTCTCCTATCGCTTGCAATGTTAAACACGGAAAACACATGGATGTCATCCGTGTGCTACACGTGTTTTTCACTGGCCCATAGACTTGTATGGGGCCTTCTCATCTGTGATACTGGAATAAAACGGACATGTGTCCAAACGTTTTTCACTGACACATGGCCCAAGAAAGCACACCATGTGAATAGCACCACCGGTTAGCATAGCACCACTGGTTATAACGGGCATGTGTTGTATCAGTGAGTAAAATGGATAGAACACTGTGGGGTGATAAACTAATCAACTTGAATATATTTTAGAGGACTGTACACAATCATGTAGATGGTTTATGGACATAAGTTTCTAACAGGTTACATTTAACACCATTATACATCTACCCTTATCTATGCCATTTACAGTTAGATCCAGAAATATTTGGACAGTGAACAAATTTTCAAGATTTGAGCTTTTGTGTACAACTATTTCTGAGGTAAAATGAAACAACTGAGATGCAATTGAAGTGTAGACTTTCAAGATTAATTAGAGGGGTTTTTGCATGAACAAAGTTAATTGTAATCAATAGATCTTGGAATAATAATAATTTCCACCATTGGATGTGTTTAACAGAAATGTTCCTGTGCTGAGATAATCTTATACATGTGCCCCTGCTGTGTACTGTGTAATGGCTGTGTCTGACCGTACAGGAACATGGTCTGATCATACCACAGCTCCTGGGCAGAGGAGGAAGCAAAAGAAAGTATACAGACATTACAGCTCGGGATCACAAATAATTCTTTCTTTGAAGATAAATATTTTTTAAAAACAGGCAGGGAAATGCTTTAAGTCACAAAAAATAATTAAATGTGATCCCATGCTGTCCTGTCTGAACATTCTCTTTTGCTTCCTCCCCCGCCCAGGAGCTGTGGTGTGATCAGACCTTGTCCCTGTACGGTCAGACACAGCCATTACACAGTACACAGCAGGGGCACATGTATAAGATTATCTCAGCACAGGAACATTTTTTTGTAAACACATCCAATTGTGGACACTATTATTATTCACAAGATTTAAAATCGACTTTAAAATGAACTTTGTTCAAGGGAAATCCCTTTTTTAAAAGTGTTGAACAAAAATATCCAGTGGAAATGTTTAGGAAATGCAACCATTTTTCTTCAAAGCCTCCTCAATTCGGGGGCTCAAGAAATGATTGGAAAATTTCACTTCACCATAAATAAAATGTTCATTTTTAATATTTTGTAGAGAATCCTTTGCAGGCAATGACGGCCTGAAGTCTGGAAGCCATGGGCTTCACTAAACACTGGGTTTCCTCCTTTGTGATGATTGCCGGCCTTTACTTCAGCTGACTTCAGTTGTTTCTTGTTTGTGGGTCTTTCTACCTTATATTTCATCTTATTTTAAGCATGTGAAATGCTGCTCTATGGGGTTGAAATCTGGTATTTGACTCGGCCATTGCGGAATATTCCACTTCTTTTCCTGGGATGCTTTCGCATGATGTTGTTTTGGGTCATGGTCCATCTATACTTTGAAGCGCCATCCAATCAACATTGCTGCATTTAGTTGAATCTGAGCAGAAAGTATAGGACCTGTACATTTCAGAATTCATCCGGCTGCTTCTGTCTTCAGTCACATCATCAATAAACACTAGTGACCCAGTGCCATTGGGAACAATGCATGCCCAAGCCATCACACTACCTCCTCCAGGTTATACAGAAGATGTGGTGTGATTTGGATCATGACCTGTTCCAAGCCTTCTCCATACTTTCTTCTTCCCATCATACTGGTGCAGGTTGATCTTCATTTCATCTGTCCAAAGAATGCTTTTTCAGAACCGAGCATGCTTCTGTAGATTTTTTTTTTGGCCTTTCTAATTTTAAGGTTAATTAATGGTTTTCAATGGTGGTGAACCCTCGGTATTTACTCTCATGAAGTCGTCTCGTATGGTAAACTAAGATACTGAAACTCCTATTTCCTGGAGAGTGTTTGTCCCTTGGTTGGATGTTGTTAAAGGGATTTTCTTCACCTTGGAAAAGATTCCACAATCAGCAACCTCTGTTGTCTTCTGTGTATGTCAATGACTTTTAGAGTTCCCAAGCCCACCAGTGCACTCTTTTTTTTTCAAAAATGTACCAAGCTGTTTATTTGGCTGTTCCTAATGTTTCTGCCATCTCTCTGATGGATTTCCTTGTTTTTTTTCAGCCTCATGACAGTCTGTTTCACTTCCATTGAGTTTGATCCCATTTTGTGGGTTCACAGCAACAGCGTCCAAATGCAAATGCCACACCAGGAGTCAACTCCAGACCTTTTACTTGATTAATTAATGATGGATTTACCAGGGAACAGCCCATAAATCCCAATAAAGAGCTTTTAAGATAATTGTACAATTACTTTTGGTCCCTTTAAAAAGAGGCAGCTGCATATTAAAAAGCTGTAATTCCTAAACCCTTACTCCAAGGATGATGTGAATACCCTCAAATTAAAGCTGATAGTCTGCACTTTTAGCCCGTATCGATTATATAACTGAATCCTGAATATGTTTTGGTAAACAGCTAAAATTCCAAAACTTGTGCCTTTGTCCAAACATTTCTGGACGTAACTGTATTTATTATATGAGGTGCACTTTTATTTATATAATATTGTGCAGATATATTTAGTGAGATCTTTGTATTAAAAAATATAGCTTAATACCTTTTCTTGAATAGTATTCTACATTGACATGTCATTAAAATCTTTGCTAAAAGGACACTCTTTTCACACTTGTGAAGCCTAGAAAAATTCTACGAATACATTTGGTTCATGCGTCATCATTGCTTGAACGAAGAAATAAAACAGTTCTTCTGACCCTGGAGGAGGATTTGCTAAGTGTATCAAAAGTTCCTTGTTTGCCAAATGAGCATTATCAGTGTCTACTTTTATTGTTGCCTTCTCTTTAAGTAATGTTTAGTTCCCAGCATTACAGCCTCCGGAGTTTACATTAATGGTCTTAAGATCCTATAATAGCCAGACGTGTTCTACTTTAATATTCTAACAGCTATTATATAAATATTATGTGATCTTTTATATTCGTGTCCTGCTCCCGTCTGCCATCTAGTGGTCAGGACTGGCGGTACAGTCTTGTATCTCAAAGTCTGACAGCTATGGCGTTGGAAAATGAGTGCGCATATTTCTTTGTAAGTAGGCCGAGAGGACAAAAAATATTTAGCAGTGGTCTCTGACACGTTTAGTATATTATGTGTAACATGTGTTCCTTAGATCTCATCTGCCTAGCAAACAGAATTTTACAAACTGTAGCATTACTTGAGGTTCTGCTGCAGATGATGTTTAGATTACTAGTGTTTTCCCAGGGCTGAATTGAGAAATGTTCTCAGGTTTCAGCATTTTTTTTTAAATAGACTCAAAAATGAAGCGCCGCTGTCAGAAAGTAAAATCTCTCCCTGATCACAGCATAGCTGATGAGGACAAATAAACCGGAGAGGAAGCAAGGGAGAGAAAAACAAAAAAACAAACAGGCAGAATGGTAAATTATTGAATACTGGCAGAAAGAAAAACAGATATATACCATAAATCAAAATATTGCTAAAAGTGAATATGTGGCCAATACCCTCCGGCCCATTACTCTGCTAAAGCTTAGAAATATTGGATTATGTATTGGCTTTTATACACTAACATCAGTTATGTTTGAAGAATACACCCCTGTGCCAGCTACTGAGTGTGACCCACCAACGATGGGTATGAAAATGCATGAAAATCGCATGTAAGGCTACATTCCCACAATGAGTATTTGGCGAGTTTTTGATGTTACAGATTTTCTGCACCTATTATGTAAATTAGGTTACGAGTTTTTGATGCTTACCGTACCCATTTGACACATTCATTTTTTTCCCTATTTTCCTTTTGAAAATTTGGGGTGCGTCTTATGGTCCGGTGCGTCTTATAGTCCAAAAAATACGATAATTTATTTTACTCAAATAGTACAATTAATTCCATAGCGCTTTACAGATATCATGACCATTGTCCCCGATGGGGTTCACAATTTAAATTCCCTATCAGTATGTCTTTGGATTGTAGGAGGAAACCGAAGAGCCCGGAGGAAAACCCACAAACACAGGGAGAACATACAAATTCCTTGCAGATGTTGTCCTTGCTGGGATTGGAAACCAGGACCCCAGTGCCACGCGGCAATTTTTAAACAAAGCTGCTTTGTAATTTGTACTTCCTCATATTCAGCTTTGGTAAAACTTTATTAATCTAGTCATGTGCGGATTATGTGCACGTTTGATGGGAAAAGACGGATGAGTTTTTGTTGTGTTTTGACGCTGCATATTTTTTATATGTAAAAAATGCAGCATCTTAGAATAAGCTTGTGAGTTTTGTGTGCAGATTTTTCCCATGGACTTGCTTTAGATGCAGAAAATATGTAGGTAAATAATGCACTTAGGTTTTTAGTGCATTTTCGCAGTGGAAACACATCTAATCAATAAAGTTTTGTCAAAGCCAAATTCTCAGAAGTGTCAAAAATAAAAAAAGTAATGTAAAAAAACGCACTAAAAAATGCAATGAGCGCAAATCTTGTTTTTGATGCTGTGGCTTTTGCCACTATTAGGTATGTTATGTTTTATATAAAGCTGCTATATTTTTGATACCTCCTGGTATGGTTTGGCTTTGACAAAACTTCACGTGTGGATTACATGCGTTTAGTGCGTTTCCACAGCAAAAAATGCGCTAAAACCTCTTGTGTTTTTTACCTGCAGAATTTTCTCATCTAAGCAATTCTTTGCACATAAAAGTCAGCGTACTCGCAGGAGGAGTTGATATGTTGTGGATTTTCTCAGTTTATGCTGAGTAAAAAAAAAAAAAAAACATACAGTGGGCATGAGATTTCTATAACTCCCATCCACCCTGCTGGAATTGTAGGACGCTGCGTTTTTGAATCAGTAAAAATGCAAAGCGTCAAAAATTCACCAAAAACTCATTGTAGGCGAACATTCCCATGATTAACTTTTGGTGAGGTTTTCATGTTGCAGATTTTCTTCACCATTTCTGCATCTATTGAGTAAATTAGGTTACATTTGTTTGTTTTTTTAATTGCGATTTTTAGTGCATTTTTATCAAGTTTCTGACACTGTGTTTTTTGTCTCCTGTTGGCCTGTTATGTTTTATAAAAAGGTGCTTTGTTTTTGATAGTTCCTGGTATTTGGTTTTGTCGAAACTTTATTGATATAGGAATTTGCAGATTATATGCATTTTTTATGCGTTTCCACAAACGGAAACACTCTAAATACACACATGTTTTTATCTACAGTTTATCTGCATCTAATGCTAGTTAATAGGGAAAATCTACAGATAAAAAAAAATGATATGTAGCATATTTGGAACACAGACTGCAGGTTAGCTTGGGGTGAGAAAAAAAAAGAAGTGGGCATGAAATTTCTATAAGGCTTTATTCACACTTCAGTATTTTCGACCAGTATGTCATCAGTATTTGTATACTAAAACCAGGAGTGTCTCCAAAACACAGAACAGTTGTCACTCTTTCAATTATAGTTTTTCTTTGTAAGTTCCATTCCTGGTTTTGGCATACAAATACTTACGCAAAATACTGACCAAATACTGACCTGTGAATAATCCCTTAGGCCGGTTTCACACATCAGTGTCTCCGGTACGTGTGGTGACAATTTTCTTACGTACTGGAGACACTGATACACTAAGACCCATTCAAATGAATGGGTCTATGCACATGTCAGTGTGTTTTCACAGACCATGTGTCCATGTACAAAAATGCAGACATGTCTATTTTCACCCGGACACACGGGCCGCAAAATGTGCCACACACGTGTACACGGAGAATAGTGCACCCTTTCCTCCGTATGCATAGACGGCCACCGGGGAAGTAGTGCTACTGTAAGCTGCTGTTCCCCGGTGGCTGGTGCTGAACGCGGCTTTCATCCAGTCTCCACTGCTCTGCCGGCGAGCAGCGTGATCAGGGGAAAATGAATTAATGAAAAACCCGATGTGGGGTCCCCCTATGTTTTTAAACCAACTCGGCAAGACTGACAGGTGCGGGCTATTCTCAGGCTGGTAAGGGGCCATGGATATGGGCTCCCCCTAGCCTAAAAACAGCAGCCCGGACCTGCCCAAAAAAGGTGCATCTATTAGATGTGCCAATTCTGGAGCTTTGCCTCATTCTTCCCACTTACCCTGTAGCGGTGGCAAGTGGGGTAATGGGAGGTTAATGTCACCTTCCTATTGTAAGGTGACATTAAGCCCAGCTTAGTAATGGGGAGGTGTCAATAAGACACCTCCCCATTACTAATTCTATAGTTGGTAAAGGGTTAAATAAGCACCACACAGTAAGAATAAAGTATTTTAATGAAATCATACACCACACAGTTTTTCCATCTTTATTATACTGCTAATCCAAGCAATGCCCTCGATCTCCTGTAGAAAAATAATAAACCAATAATATACCATACCTATCCGGCATTCAGTCCCACACCATAATCCATATCTGAGGAATGTACAGTTTATAACTGGGAGCGGTGCTAAGATGCGACCACCCTGGCTGTAAACTACTGGGGAATGAATGAGGAGCAGCGGGCACAGGCTCAGTAACTAGCGGTGACATTACTGAGTCTGTGCTCGCTGCCGGCATGAACTCCTGTGACCTCAGGACCATGGGAGAATGCAAGTGATGAACTGCCATGACCTCATCACTTGAATTCTCAAACAGTCCTGAGGTTTCAGGAGTTCATGCCGGCAGCGAACACAGACTCAGTGATGTCACCTCTTGTTACTGAGCCTGTGCCCGCTGCTTCTCATTCATTCATTCTCCCGTGCTCACACTGATTGCCGGTAGAGCAGGGGAGAATGGTTGACAGCTGGCTTCAGCACTAGCCGCCAGGGAACAGTGCTTTCAGTAACGCTACTTCTCCAGCAGCCATTCATGTGGTACTGATGTGGCACACGGGCGGCACACGGTTGCCACACGTGTGCCGCATGTAGTAGTCGCACGGACACATGGACACTGATCTCTCCAGTACCGTTTTTCTGGTACCAGAAATATCAGTACGTGTGAAATCGGCCTTAATCAAATCCAATTTGCTGCAACTGTAAGATGCTGCATTTTTGAAACAGCAAAAAAGCATTGTGTTAAAAACTCACCAAGAACTCATTGAGAAAGCATAGCCTTAGTCCCCTTCACTCGTCAGTATCCCCGGTACGTGTGATTACAGTTTTCACAAGTACCGGAGACACTAAAGGTACCGTCACACTTAGCGACGCTGCAGCGATTCCGACAACGATCCGGATCGCTGCAGCGTCGCTGTTTGGTCGCTGGAGAGCTGTCACACAGACCGCTCTCCAGCGACCAACGATGCCGGTAACCAGGGTAAACATCGGGTTACTAAGCGCAGGGCCGTGCTTAGTAACCCGATGTTTACCCTGGTTACCATCGTTAAAGTAAAAAAAACAAACACTACATACTTACCTACCGCTGTCTGTCCCCGGCGCTGTGCTTCTCTGCTCTGGCTGTGAGCACAGCGGCCGGCTGCCCGGCGCTCACAGCCAGAACAGAGAAGCAGAGCGCCGAGGACAGACAGCGGAAGGTAAGTATGTAGTGTTTGTTTTTTTTACTTTAACGATGGTAACCAGGGTAAACATTGGGTTACTAAGTGCGGCCCTGCGCTTAGTAACCCGATGTTTACCCTGGTTACCAGCGAAGACATCGCTGAATCGGCGTCACACACACCGATTCAGCGATGTCTGCGGGACGTCCAGTGACGAAATAAAGTTCTGGACTTTCTTCCCCGACCAGCGACATCACAGCAGGATCCTGATCGCTGCTGCCTGTCACACTGGACGATATCGCTAGCCAGGACGCTGCAACGTCACGGATCGCTAGCGATATCGTCTAGTGTGACGGTACCATAGACCCATTCAAGTAAATGGATCTGTGCACATGTCAGCGTGTTTCCACAGACTGTGTTTCCATGGGTAAAACATGCTGACATGTCTGTTTTTATAAGTATCACGAGCCGCAAAACATCCTGCACTTGTGCACACTGATGACACACGGAAGACATCTGTGTGTCATCGGTATGACACGTACCAGCACCTGGGAATCATTGGTCCTGTTCACACTGAGCCCCGACACTGGCTGCTGAAGGCAGTTCTCATCATTGTCCTCTTCTTATGGTAAACTGCGATGATCTCACTGAGGTCACCGCAATTCATGGGCCCACTCTCGCTGCAGCGAGTCATTTTCTTGCTGATGAGCAAATGTCGCACAGATGGATTAACGGCATGGAACACTATGAATTCTTTCTGCTTTGGACAGGTGACAGATATTGTTGTTGACAATGGCTTCAGAGGATTTGGAGTTAAGGTGAGTATAATGTTTTTTTATTTTATTCTTAATTTTACACTAGATGTAAACAGCAGGGGCTGAATACAACTCTCAACATTGTCCCCTTCTCGCGATGGTCGCAGGTGCCTTACAATAGTGCGAACTGTGACGTCTTTTCTCAGGTACTGGTACGCATGATAATGATGTGGCACACGGGCGGCACATGGTTGCCACACGTATGAAACACATGGACACGGACAACCCCGGTACAGGTTTTTCCTGTACCAGAAATTTCAGAACATGCAAAGGAGGCCTTAAGGCTAAGTTCCCACAATGAGCTATTGGTGAGTTTTTGATATTGCAGATTTTTTGTACCATTTCTGCACCCATTAAGTGAGATAGGTTACTATTTTTTTTTAAATAAGCAGCATAAAAAACTAGCCAAAATCTCATTGTGGAAACATAACCTACAGAGCATTAAACTCTTAGGTAATGTTCCCTCAATGAGTTTTTAGTGAGTTTTTTACTCTGTGTATTTTAGAAAAAAAATCTAAATAACTAATTTTACTGAATGGGTGCAGAAACATTATACGAGTCATCTGCACTGCAGTGTCAGAGTGATAACAAGCTGTCGTACAACGCTGGATGAAAGAGGCGGAGGAAGATGGGGACATTCGCAGAGACTAACTGCGCATGCACCAGATTCCCAGCCCTGCAGTGTGAATAAATCATAACACACTGTGGGGCGGGATCTCAAGCATCCGCTACATGCAGGTGCGATATCAGGAGATCAGCTGATGTGAGTTCCAGGGCAGCGCGCACGGTGCATGCCCCAAAAATAAGAGAGCTATGCGCAGGCGCCTATGACGTGAATACAAACAGAGGAGGCGGTGCCCGGTGCACTGAGGGGATGATTGACGGCTGGGAGGCAGTTGAGTCAGGGGGAAAAAACATACCCCCCGGACTCAATACAGGTATGGCACGCAATTTATAAAACTGAATATTTCTGAGTTATTAGGGAGCAAAAACATAAGTGCTACAGAAGGTGGCTCTTTTACTTAAAAACACTCTGGGGGGTGACAGGTTCCATTTAAGAGACCCCTTTACAATAGGTCAGAGCCATTTTGGTGGTATAAGGAAAAGTACAAAGTACTAGATGGGTTTTCTAGTATGACTTATAATGGTTTATTCCTGTGCTTACATTTTAAAGTATAATCAATTAATTAAAGAAGCACTCCTCCTATCTAAGTTTGTATGTACTGTGTACTCACAATTACTAATTTTGCATTTCTATACCCAGCTAATTCTTCTTTTTTCTCTGCTCTATCTGGAAGCAGAAAGTCTATTTTCCCTGCAAATATCATTCTTTTCTTCTTCTTCTTACTGACCCAGCTGCTCTCTCCTCCCCCCCTGCCAGGGACTTTTGCAGCGACTCATGACTCATGCATGGAATATTGACCATCTGTTTCTACATAGAGAGTAGAAGAATTCAGCAAGTCATTTTTTTTAATCACGTGATATCAGAGATCTAAAGGAAAAGAGAAGAATTAGCTGGGTAGAAAAGCAAAATGAGCAATTGTAAGTACACAGTGCTATATAATATGATGATTGCAATATACTAAGAGGATAGCAGTTTTGATGGAAGTGCTTCTTTAACCCCTTAACGACCGTCAATACGCCTTTTAACGGCGGCCTCTAAGGGTACTTAAACCACAGCGCCGTTAATAAACGGCGCTGTGGAAAAAGTAAATAGCGCCCCCCAGAGTCCGATTTTTTCCAGGGTCTCGGCTGCCGGGGATAGCCGAGACCCCAGAGAACATGATTCGGGTTGATTTTTACCGACCCCGCTTTTGCCATCGCCGGTAATTAACCGTTAACCGGCGATTGCAAAAAAAAACGCGATTTCTTTTTATTTTCTCTGTCCTCTGATGTGATCGCACATCAGAGGACAGAGAAATGGGGTCCCCAATAGCCCCCGATACTTACCTGTCTCCCCCGGTGCTCCTTGTGGCTCCCGATGGGCGCCGCCATCTTTTCCGGCAAAAAAATGGCAGGCGCATGCGCAGTGCGCCCGCCGGCCGGCACCCGGGGAATCTTTGGGATCTCGGCTGCTGGGGGTAGCCGAGACCCCAAAGAACATGATCGGGGCCGGTTTTACTGACCCCTGTTTTGCGATCGCCGGTAATTAACTGTTTACCAGCGACCGCAAAAAAAAAAAAAAGCAAAGTGTAATTCTCTGTCCTCTGATGTGATCGCACATCAGAGGACAGAGGAATAGGGGTACCCTGCCATACTTACCGGTGTCCTTGGGTCCTCCTGCTGCTCCTCCTGGCAGCCGGCATCTTCATGGCAAAAGAAAATGGCGGGTGCATGCGCAGTGCGCCCGCCATCTGTCGCCATCTGCTGGCCGGGAGGAGAAGAGCAGTTGGGGCTAAAATTAGAGTTAGGGTTAGGGTTAGGGCTAGGGTTAGGTTTAGGGTTAGGGCTAGGGTTAGGGTTAGGGCTAGGATTAGGGCTAGGGTTAGGGCTAGGGTTAGCGTTAGGGTTAGGGCTAGGGTTAGGGTTAGGGCTAAAGTTAGGGCTAGCATTGGGGCTAAATTTAGGGTTAGGGTTGGGGCTAAATTTAGGGTTAGGGTTGGGGCTACATTTAGGGTTAGGGTTGGGGCTAAATTTAGGGTTAGGCTTCTTTCACACTTACGTCGGTACGGGGCCGTCGCAATGCGTCGGCCCAACATACCGACACACGTTGTGAAAATTGTGCACAACGTGGGCAGCAGATGTAGTTTTTCAATGCATCCGCTGACCAATCTATGTCCCGGGGAGGAGGGGGCGGAGTTACGGCCACGCATTCGTGGTCAGAAACGGCGGACGTGACGTACAAAAAAACGTTATATTGAACTTTTTTTGTGCCGACGGTCCGCCAAAACACAACTGATCCAGTGCACGATGGACGCGACGTGTGGCCATCCATCGCGATCCGTCAGCAATACAAGTCTATGGGCAAAAAACGCATCCTGTGGGCACATTTGCAGGATCCGTTTTTTGTCCAAAACAACGGATTGCGACGGATGCCAAATACAAGTGTGAAAGTAGCCTTAGGGCTAGGGTTAGGGTTGGGGCTAAAGTTAGGGCTAGGGTTGCGGCTAAAGTTAGGGTTAGAGTTGGGATTAGGGTTAGGGTTTGGATTAGGGTTGGTGTTAGGGTTAGGGTTGGCATTAGGGTTACGCTTGGGATTAGGGTTAGGTTTGGGATTAGGGTTAAGGTTAGAGTTGTGATTAGGGGTGTATTGGGATTAGGGTTAGGTTTGAGGTTAGGGTTGAGATTAGGATTAGGGGTGTGTTGGATTTAGGGTTTTTATTAGGGTTATGGTTAGGGTTGACATTAGGGTTGTTTTGGGGTTAAGGTTGTGATTATCGTTAGGGTTGTGATTACGATTATGGATCAGGTTGGGATTAGGGTTAGGGGTGTGTTGGGGTTAGGGTTGGAGCTAGAATTGGGGGTTTCCACTGTTTAGGTACACCAGGGGGTCTCCAAACACGACAGCCAATTTTGCGCTCAAAAAGTCAAATGGTGCTCCCTCCCTTCTGAGCTCTGCGGTGCGCCCAAACAGTGGGTTACCCCCACATATGGGGCATCAGCGTACTCGGGATAAATTGGACAACAACTTTTGGGGTCCAATTTCTCCTGTTACCCTTGTGAAAATAAAAACTTGGGGGCTACAAAATCTTTTTTGTGGAATAAAAAATATTTTTTATTTTCATGACTCTGCATGCTAAACTTCTGTGAAGCACTTGGGCATTCAAAGTTCTCACCACACATCTAGATAAGTTCCTTGGGGGGTCTAGTTTCCAAAATGGGGTCACTTGTGGGGGGTTACCACTGTTTAGGTAAATCAGGGGCTCTGCAATCGCAACATAACGCCCACAGACCATTCTATCAAAATCTGCATTCCAAAACGGCGCTCCTTCCCTTCCGAGCTCTGCCGTGTGCCAAAACAGTGGTTTACCCCCACATATGGTACATCAGTGTACTCGGGATAAATTGGACAACAACTATTGCGGTACAATTTCTCTTGTTACCCTTGTGAAAATAAAATCTTGGAGGCTAAAAAATCTTTTTTGTGGAAAAAAAATATTTTTTATTTTCATGACTCTGCATTATAAACTTCTGTGAAGCACTTGGGCATTCAAAGTTCTCACCACACATCTAGATAAGTTCCATGGGGGGTCTAGTTTCCAAAATGGGGTCACTTGTGGGGGGTTTCTACTGTTTAGGCACATCAGGGGCTCTCCAAACGCGACATGGTGTCCGATCTCAATTCCAGCCAATTCTACATTGAAAAAGTAAAACGGCACTCCTTCTCTTCCAAGCTCTGCGGTGCGCCCAAACAGTGGTTTACCCCCACATATGGGGTATCAACTTACTCAGGAGAAATTGCATAACAAAATTTATGGTTAAAGTTCTGTTTTTACACTTGTGAAAATAAAAAAAATGGTTCTGAATTAAAATGTTTGCAAAAAAAAGTTAAATGTTCATTTTTTCCTTCCACATTGTTCAGTTCCTGTGAAGCACGTAAAGGGTTAATAAACTCCTTGAATGTGGTTTTGAGAACCTTGAGGGGTGTAGTTTTTAGAATGGTGTCATACTTTGTTATTTTGCTGGTCAACTTTTAACCCTTATAACTCCCTAACAAAAAAAAAATTTGTTTCCAAAATTGTGCTGATGTAAAGTAGACATGTGGGAATTGTTATTTATTAACTATTTTTCGTGACATATCTCTCTGATTTAAGGGCATAAAAATACAAAGTTTGAAAATTGCAAAATTTAAAAATTTTTCGCCATATTTCCGTTTTTTTCATAAATAATTGCAAGTAATATCGAAGAAATGTTACCACTAAAATGAAGTACAATATGTCACGAAAAAACATTTTCAGAATCAGCGGGATCCGTTGATGCATTCTAGAGTTATAACCTCATAAAGTAACAGTGGTCAGAATTGTAAAAATTGGCTCGGTCATTAAGTACCAAATTGGCTATGTCACTAAGGGGTTAAAGATGGTTGTTATTGCTGTTATTAGAACAAGGATGTTTATGTCCCAACCCAAATTCTGACCACCAATGCCCCCAAATTGAGGTTTTATTATAGTTTTAATATTAATTCTTGCAATAGTTTTAAAAATAATATAGTGAGCTGTACTTATGCACAACTGCATCCACACTGCCTCTCCATTGTTCCACCTGGTGTTTGTTGACATTGTTGCAGAGGTGATGTCATCATGACTACAGAACAAGATCTCTACAACCAATCACTAGGCTAAGCTATCATGCTGACGCACGGAACTGCTGAGCCCAGTGATCGGCTGCAGAGGTCACATCCTGTAATTCTGATGTCTCTGCAGGATCGGTGTTAAAAATGATTGGGGATAATGTCGGAGAGGCTGCGCTGGAGCAACAAGGGGTACGTATGGATTATTTTTATATTTTCAAGTCCAGTATGGGATGGTGATTGATACCTTTCTCAGTATTAATCGAGTAATCCAGACTTTTAGTTCACAAACTAAACACTCTCCTGTCTTGATGATGCGCCACCAGAGATCTTCTCCTACTCCATCACTGAATAGAAACTTTATAGTAGCCGCACATGCACATGCGGTCTGTTCCTTCATGACTAAGGCAAAGCTGGCAGCATTAATTTAATGCTATATCACAAATCATATTAAGATTTCTTCATTACCGGCCAAACATTTATTATTTAGTAATTGGCTGAAAAATAGGTCAGTCACTGCAGGAAGCAGCCAGCTTTATAAAACAGATGTTCAGCTGCTCCAGAAATAATGAGCTCCCGCTTCCCAATTTATACAGATGATAAACTAGTTTTGTTGCATTACAATATAAAAACAGTAGGCGTGCTGGATAATATCAAATTATTTCATTTATTCTGGACTTTATTTCCGCCACGCTATTATTAATCGCTCTTGGAACAGGTTTTTTTTTTTTATTAATTTGTTTCATATGGAAAATACATAAAATGTTGATAATTGCTGAAACTTTCTCTTGTGAAAAATGGTAATAAGCGCTATTAAATGATTCAACTGTTTCTTAAGGAGGTTTTCATTTTTCGATTTTTTATTTATTTTTTCCTAATTTATCAGAGCCATGATTAAAATGATAAAATGCACCAGTACTTTCCCTCCCCGGTTCCTGCACTCCATCTACGCTCCAGTAATTATGCACAGGCTGCAGCGTTGACATCACATCAACAGCTCTGCAGCCAATCAGTGGCCTCAGAAAAAGACGAGCTGCTGAGCCCTGAGATTGGCTTCAGCCCTGTTCATTTGACTTCAGCGTGAATGCAATAGCTGGAACAGCGGCATAGATACAGGCGTGAGACACTGAGCCCGTGATTGGCTGCAGCACTGTTGATGTCACATTGTAAGTCACTGCTGCAGCCTGTACTTGCAGCGTATACGTGTTCACTAAAGCAGAGGCTTAGATGCACTGCTGGACCCAGGATGTGAGTAGTGACTGATTTTATTATTTTTAACACTGTCGCAACAAAGTAGTAAAAAAAGTTAAACCTGCTTGGTTATAGGTTGAACTTTATGGACTTTTATCTACCTTCAACCTTAAAGACTATGATGAAAGTGGATAAAATTTTAAGGTATTGATTTTCTTTGCAGAGATCCAGCTGTTCTTGACAGCATTACATTTAATGCTTCCTTGGAGAATATATTCAAATTTGCTGTCTTCCAGAGTAGAACTAAGGCTATGTTCACATATGCGGTGCATCGGGCGCAACCGCGGCAACGCATGCGCCCCTATATTCAACATGGGGGTGCATGGACATGCGTTGTTTTGCGTTTTGTGACGCATGCGTTTTTTGGGCGCAAGCGTCGGGGTGCAGAGGACGCTGCTTGTTGCATTTTTTTTGCGCTATAAAAATGAACGCATGCGTCACAAAACGCAGCGTTTTGCATGCGTTTTTGCGTGCGTTGTGTGTTGCGTCGCCGACGCAGCACACAACAGCGCAAATGTGAACGTAGCTTAAACTATCTCTCTAGTTCCATCTATCAGTGTCTAACATTTCAGTCAATGTACAACATAGAGCTAAAATAGAGAAAGTCAGATTCAGCCCACCCTTATGATGATACCCACAACATGAGAGATTGTCCAAGCACGGAATAACATGTAACAAATGGACGCGTAAAAACACTGATGGTAAAAACTAAAGCACTGACCAAATGAAGAAAACTGAATGAAAAGCATTGCTGACACTTGGACAGGTTTTTTTTTTTTTTTGCATTTGTTAAAAGTAACGAATGAAGGCTTACTGTGAACCTGCGAGATCTGAAATCAGGCTACATAACTTATTCCTAAGACCATTGTAGTGCAGTGAGGTTAGTGCATTGTGACAGACAGGCAGTGACCCAGGAAAGTTCAAAACAAATTGTTTTTTAATGTGCAGCATATTCACAAACTGAGAGCAAAGGGTATCCTCCGGATAGCAGCTGGGAAACAAGACAGTCCGTATCTGAGGTCAGTTGCCATGGGCAACTGAACCGCCATGCACATTGAGGGGCTGGACGCTGCAGAGCCACCTACTTTGCAGTTTTCAAACCGAGGCTGACACACCCAACCCTCCCTTTGCTGCAGGGTTTTTACAAGGAATCTGTGGCTATATTCCACTTGTAAGACCTGGCCGGGAGGAAGCGGACCACCCCACTACCTTCTTGCAGTCCGCTCCAAAAATAAAAGCCCATGGCGGGTTTTCTTAACCCCTTAGCGACCGCCAATACGCCTTTTAACGGCGGCCGCTAAGGGTACTTAAACCACAGCGCCGTTACGGCGCTGTGGAAAAAGTGAATAGCGCCCCCCAGAGGCCGATTTTCTCCGGGGTCTCGGCTTCTGGGGGTAGCCGAGACCCCAGAGAACATGATTCGGGGTTTTTTTAACCCACCCCGCATTTGCGATCGCTGGTAATTAACCATTTACCGGCGATCGCAAAAAAAAAAAAAAAAAAAAACGCGATCTCTTTTTAATTTCTCTGTCCTCCGATGTGATCGCACATCGGAGGACAGAGAAAAGGGGTCCCAGGTGGCCCCCCAATACTCACCTATCTCTCTCGATGCTCCTCGTGTCTCCCGGTGGGCGCCGCCATCTTCAAAATGGCGGGCGCATGCGCAGTGCGCCCGCCGGCCGGCACCGGGAGAATCTTTGGGGTCTCGGCTGCCGGGGGTAGCCGAGACCCCAAAGAGCATGATCGGGGTCGGTTTTACCGACCCCTGTTTTGCGATTGCCGGTAATTAACTGTTTACCGGCGACCGCAAAAAAAAAAAAAAAAAAAAAAGTAAAGTGTAATTCTCTGTCCTCTGATGTGATCGCACATCAGAGGACAGAGAAATAGAGGGATTCGGGGACCCTACAATACTCACCTGTGTCCCTAGATCCTCTTGTTGCTCCTCCTGGCCGCCGGCAGAAGAAAATGGCGGGCGCATGCGCAGTGCGCCCGCCATCTGTCTCCATCTGCCGGCCGGCAGGAGAACAGCAGTTGGGGCTAAAATTAGAGTTAGGGTTAGGGTTAGGGGTAGGGTTAGGGGTAGGGTTAGGGGTAGGGTTAGGGTTAGGGGTAGGGTTAGGGGTAGGGTTAGGTTAGGGGTAGGGTTAGGGGTAGGGTTAGGGTTAGGGGTAGGGTTAGGGGTAGGGTTAGGGGTAGGGGTAGGGTTAGGGGTAGGGTTAGGGTTAGGGCTAGGGTTAGGGCTAGGGTTAGGGCTAGGGTTGGGGCTAAATTTAGGGTTAGGGTTGGGGCTAAATTTAGGGTTAGGGTTGGGGCTAAATTTAGGGTTAGGCTTCTTTCACACTTACGTCGGTACGGGGCCGTCGCAATGCGTCGGCCCGACATACCGACGCACGTTGTGAAAATTGTGCACAACGTGGGCAGCAGCTGTAGTTTTTCAACGCATCCGCTGCCCAATCTATGTCCTAGGGAGGAGGGGGCGGAGTTACGGCCACGCATGCGCGTCAGAAATGGCGGATGCGACGTACAAAAAAAAGTTTCATTGAATGTTTTTTTGTGCCGATGGTCCGCCAAAACACAACTGATCCAGTGCACGACGGACGCGACGTGTGGCCATCCGTCACGATCCGTCACGATCAAGTCTATGGGCAAAAAATGCATCCTGCGGGCACATTTGCAGGATCCGTTTCTTGTCCAAAACGACGGATTGCGACGGAATGCCAAACGACGCAAGTGTGAAAGTAGCCTTAGGGCTAGGGTTAGGGTTGGGGCTAAAGTTAGGGCTAGGGTTAGGGCTAAAGTTAGGGTTAGAGCTGGGATTAGGGTTAGGGTTTGGATTAGGGTTGGTATTAGGGTTAGGGTTGGCATTAGGGTTAGGTTTGGGATTAGGGTTAAGGTTAGGGTTGTGATTAGGGGTGTATTGGGATTAGGGTTAGGTTTGAGGTTAGGGTTGAGATTAGGATTAGGGGTGTGTTGGATTTAGGGTTTTGATTAGGGTTATGGTTAGGGTTGACATTAGGGTTGTTTTGGGGTAAGGGTTGTGATTATGGTTAGGGTTAGTGATTAGGATTATGGATCAGGTTGGGATTAGGGTTAGGGGTGTGTTGGGGTTAGGGTTGGAGCTAGAATTGGGGGGTTTCCACTGTTTAGGTACATCAGGGGGTCTCCAAACACGACAGCCAATTTTGCGCTCAAAAAGTCAAATGGTGCTCCCTCCATTCTGAGCTCTGCCGTGCGCCCAAACAGTGGGTTACCCCCACATATGGGGCATCAGCGTACTCGGGATAAATTGGACAACAACTATTGCAGTCCAATTTCTCCTGTTACCCTTGTGAAAATAAAAACTTGGGGGCTACAATATCTTTTTTGTGAAAAAAAAAATATTTTTTATTTTCACGACTCTGCATTCTAAACTTCTGTGAAGCACTTGGGCATTCAAAGTTCTCACCACACATCTAGATAAGTTCCTTGGGGGGGTCTAGTTTCCAAAATGGGGTCACTTGTGGGGGGTTACTACAGTTTAGGTACATCAGGGGCTCTGCAATCGCAACATAATGCCCACAGACCATTCTATCAAAGTCTGCATTCCAAAAAGGCGCTGCTTCCCTTCCGAGCTCTGCCGTGCGCCCAAACAGTGGTTTACCCCCACATATGGCGCATCAGCGTACTCGGGATAAATTGGACAACAACTATTGCAGTCCAATTTCTCCTGTTACCCTTGTGAAAATAAAAACTTGGGGGCTACAATATCTTTTTTGTGGAAAAAAAAATATTTTTTATTTTCATGACTCTGCATTCTAAACTTCTGTGAAGCACTTGGGCATTCAAAGTTCTCACCACACATCTAGATAAGTTCCTTGGGGGTCTAGTTTCCAAAATGGGGTCACTTGTGGAGGGTTTCTACTGGTTAGGTGCATCAGGGGCTCTGCAAACGCAACATAATACCCGCAGACCATTCTATCAAAGTCTGCATTCCAAAACGGCGCTCCTTCCTTCCGAGCTCTGCCGTGCGCTTAAACAGTGGTTTACCCCCACATATGGGGTACCAGCATACTCAGGACAAATTGGACAACAACTTTTGGGGTCCAATTTCTCTTGTTACCCTTGTAAAAATAAAAACTTGGGGGCTAAAAAATCTTTTTTGTGGAAAAAAAAAATATTTTTTATTTTCACGGCTCTGCATTATAAACTTCTGTGAAGCACTTGGGCATTCAAGGTTCTCACCACACATCTAGATAAGTTCCATGGGGGGTCTAGTTTCCAAAATGGGGTCACTTGTGGGGGATTTCTACTGTTTAGGCACATCAGGGGCTCTCCAAACGCGACATGGCGTCCGATCTCAATTCCAGCCAAGTCTACATTGAAAAAGTAAAACGGCACTCTTTCTCTTCCAAGCTCTGCGGTGCGCCCAAACAGTGGTTTACCCCCACATATTGGGTATCGACGTACTCAGGAAAAATTGCACAACAACTTTAGTGGTCTAATTTCTCCTGTTACCCTTGTGAAAATAAACATTTGTGGGCAAAAAGATCATTTTTGTAGAAAAAATGCAATTTTTTTTTTTCACGGCTCTACGTTATAAACTTCTGTGAAGCACATGGGGGTTCAAAGTGCTCGCCACACATCTAGATAAGTTCCTTAAGGGGTCTAGTTTCCAAAATGGTGTCACTTGTGGGGGGTTTCCACTGTTTAGGCACATCAGGGGCTCTCCAAACGCGACATGGCGTCCAATCTCAATTTCAGCCAATTCTACATTGAAAAAGTAAAACGGCACTCCTTCTCTTTCAAGCTCTGCGGTGCGCCCAAACAGTGGTTTACCCTCACATATGGGGTATCGACGTATTCAGGAGAAATCGCACAACAACTTTTGTGGTCTAATTTCTCCTGTTACCCTTGTGAAAATAAGAATTTGTGGGCGAAAACATCATTTTTGTGTAAACAAAAGCGATTTTTTATTTTCACGGCTCTACGTTATAAACTTCTGTGAAGCACTTGGGGGTTCAAAGTGCTCACCACACATCTAGATAAGTTCCTTAAGGGGTCTAGTTTCCAAAATGGTGTCACTTGTGGGGAGTTTCCACTGTTTAGGTACATCAGGGGCTCTCTAAACGTGACATGGCGTCCGATCTCAATTCCAGCCAATTCTGCATTGAAAAAGTCAAACGGCGCTCCTTCACTTCTAAGTTCTGCGGTGCGCCCAAAAAGTGGTTTACCCCCACATATGGGGTATTGGCGTATTCAGGAGAAATTGCATAACAAAATTTATAGTTACATTTTTGTTTTTACACTTGTGAAAATAAAAAAAATGGTTCTGAATTAAGATGTTTGCAAAAAAAAGTTAAATGTTCATTTTTTCCTTCCACATTGTTTCAGTTCCTGTGAAGCACGTAAAGGGTTAATAAACTTGTTAAATGTGGTTTTGAGAACCTTGAGGGGTGTAGTTTTTAGAATGGTGTCACACTTCATTATTTTCTATCATATAGACCCCTCAAAATGACTTCAAGTGTGATGTGGTCCCTAAAAAAAAATGGTGTTGTAAAAATGAGAAATAGCTTGTCAACTTTTAACCCTTATAACTCCCTAACAAAAAAAAATTTTGTTTCCAAAATTGTGCTGATGTAAAGTAGACATGTGCGAAATGTTATTTGTTAACTATTTTTCGTGGCATATCTCTCTGATTTAAGGGCATAAAAATACAAAGTTTGAAAATTGCAAAATTTTAAAAATGTTCGCCATATTTCCGTTTTTTTCATAAATAATCGCAAGTAGTATCGAAGAAATGTTACCACTAACATGAAGTACAATATGTCACGAAAAAACAATCTCAGAATCAGCGGGATCCGTTGATGCGTTCCAGAGTTATAACCTCATAAAGTGACAGTGGTCAGAATTGCAAAAATTGGCCTCGTCATTAAGTACCAAATTGGCTCTGTCACTAAGGGGTTAAATCTGCCTTGGGCAAATAGTTTACCCAAGACCAAAACTTACTTTTATTTTGCATTGCAAGCACAGCTATGCCTGTTACTGCAGTGCACTCCCGCGGCATCTATACGCTTCTATGCGCATCCTGGGGGACACATAGTGACCCTCGCATATAACACACCTATCACTGCCTCACACCATATATTACAAAGCTTCATACATTCCATATACCAATGATGGGTATGTTCTAAGTGAATGTTGTAACATTCTGTGCTTTTATTAATGCATTTAAAACAGGAACTGTGCAAACCACAAGTGCTTTCCAGAATTAGCATCCAGTTCTGAAATGTGAAAAATGATCTTATTTGTATGTGTAAATGAAGTCTCTCCCACGACAATCCAATGTCAGTGTCATCAGTCGAATGCAGGGCCAGTAGTATATCATGTAGGAGGCTTCGCGCACCAACCCTCCCAGCTACATGGATTAAATAAGGCAATCAGTGGGGGTGCGTGTTCAGCTAATGTCTTATGCCAGTCCTCACGTATTATCTTTGTAATGCGTTCATTTATTTTATGGGAGAAGTGCAGAAGCAGCATTCCTTCCAGCTCTCGTCATCTACCTAAGGATTAGGCGCATTGTATAAAGCGCACCAGCCATTTCATTACGTATAGAATCTGCTGATACGCTGCCATGATGCTTATGTATTATCATAAATCAGAATACATCAATGCTGCTCTGATAACAGATCGGTATAAAAAATACATGCGTTTCAATTCCACATTGGTTCTTCATGCCCAGCCTATGTCTTTCTGGTATACTAATTGGCATCAAGTGCATTGTAAGCAGTGACTGTAAGTCATACTGCTATCCATATAATGCGCTTCCGGTAATAAAAGCAAAATTCAGCATATTAGCTTATCAGATTGGACTCATCACCTTAACATCTCATTACCAGGGTTTATTTGCCTTTTACAGTTATAGAAGGGCTGAGTAAGCTCCAAAAGAGAAAATAAATGCTGTATTAGTGGCTAACATTTTTGCTTTTGTTGTAGAGAATAAAGAAACTTCAAAAGAAGGCCAACAAAATGAGAGATGAAAAGCCCAGCTAGGTGCTTAAGTGGCTCCTATAGTGTGCGTAGTGACATGCAGTGATATGAAGCGCACAATAGCCTCTGCTATAGTCAGCGAGCGCGCGGTGTGCGGCAATGTGCTCAGGAATTCAATATCATGTGGTCGGGGCACGAGGCTGCACGTGTCAATCTCACCGGCTTTTCTTCTACAGTAAAACAAATACTTGAAGATCAAAGGATTGATACCAGTATGCGGTATCCCTCCATGAAGTCTTGGTACAATTTTTAATTTCTTAACCCATTATCTACCAATGTCCTTTTTTTTGGGACGCCTAATCTTTAGCTTCTAGCTACTAAGATTTTATAATTTTTATAATCAGGTCCAATTTTTTGTGTTCTGCTTGTAAAATGAATGTTTTCAAAATAGGAAATCATGTCATTGTCATTTTTAATTGAATATTGGGACACCCTTTTCTGAAAAATCCGTACTTGTAAAACTTTTAATTTGGAAAGTAATGGGTTAAAAAATATATATACTTTTGTTTACAAAAATAAGGATTATTTCTTAAAAGGAGTGTAAAGTTTACAATATTGTGGATATTAAACAAGCACACCCATCAAATCTTTTATAGTCTTAATACATTGCAGTCATCACGCTTACAATTGCTCATTTTGCCTTTCTACCCAGTTAATTTTTCTCTTTTCTCCTCTATGTAGAAACAGGAAGTTTGCTCTCCCTGCATTTATCATCCTCCTCTTGAACACCTGACACAGCTGCTCCCTCCTCCGCTCCGCAATGGACTTTTGCAGTGGCTTATGACTCATGCAGGGAAAATGTACTCCCTGTTCCCACATAGAGCTTAGAAGGGTTCAGCTTGTCAATTTTTAATCAGATAATGTTACAGACTTGATGGATAATAAGAAGAATTAGCTGGGTAGAAAGGCAAAATGAGTAATTGTAAGTACACAGTGCTATATAATATGATGATTGTAATATTTCAAGAGGATAACAATTGTGATGGGAGTGTTGCTTTAAGCGTGAATGCCGATATTGACTTGCAGAGAGTGCTTTTTATAATATCAGTAGTGGATTTACATAGGAGAAGCTAATAGGTTTTAAAAGTCAAGTTGCCACCTCTCTTGATATTTTGTAACATCTTAAAGGGGTTGTCCACTGCCTTCTTAAATACTTTAT
Organism: Ranitomeya imitator; assembly: GCF_032444005.1. NCBI lineage: Eukaryota > Metazoa > Chordata > Amphibia > Anura > Dendrobatidae > Ranitomeya > Ranitomeya imitator. The sequence continues at coordinate 68,339,690 of NC_091287.1, read as the reverse complement.
TCAACCTTGTAAAATACAAACAGCTTATACTCATCCAGTGCTGGGCCTCCGGAGGGACGCAAGAAATTGTTACTCCATGTTATCCCTGCAGCCAATCAGTGGCCATTATTTTGCTGCTGTGCTCTCACTTGCTTTGGACAAATGTCAGACATCCGGGTAAGGTGGGAGCACTGCAGCCCATTAGCGACCGCTGATTGGTTGCAGGTCTTCTATGGTGTAATAATGTGATACGTGCCCCGGGAGACTAGGCACTGACATTGCTGGAACGGTGCCTGTATGGATGGAGAGAATAGGGTGTTTTTATTCTACAAGAGTAGCTGACAGCCACTTTGAGAAGCAGCCAATGGAAAGGGAATATGTCACACTGGATAATGCTATTAACCTGAAGATGTGGGTTTAATCTGCAGGTTAGTAATGTTAGAAATTCACCTGGCTGCAGTAATGAAAGCATAGCTCCAGACAAAAAAAAGAACTTTCTTCCTCCCACTATCTGCCAGCTTTCAGTCACATAGACATGTCAATGTGGCTGCAGACATCTCTCACAACACTGATGCCCTGCAGAGCGAGATCTCAACCAAAGTGCTGGGGTGTGTTAACAACCACCGCTCAGTGCTTCAAGTAGTGACTGTAGGACACCTGTATGACTGAAAGCTGGCGGCTACTGGGAAGAATAACGTTCATTTTCTCCTGGGAGTCGTGTTTTCAGTACAGTGGCCAGGCGATTTTCTAACACTATTACTCTTCAGATGAACCCTAAATCTGCAGATTAATTGTATTATCAAATGTGATAGGTTCCACTTAAAATTCTGCAACTTTATTTTTTTCTCCCTTTTTTTTGCCAAGAGCCGATTCACATGTCACCGATGGGCGGATTTCCAGTGCGATCGCCAGAAGTTAAATGTTAAATGCTACTGTCAGCATTTGATAGCAGCATTTAACTGGTTAATAGCCACGGGTGGATTATGATTCCACCCATGGCTGTTCTGGGCACGTGTCAGCTGTTCAAAACAGCTGACATGTGCTGGGAAAGATGTGGGCTCACCGCTGGAGCCCAAATCAAAGGGAGTGAGTCTGATGTTGTCGTATTATTACGCCCAACATCGGAAAGGGGTTAAATTCCATAAACCGTTTGTATAACAAAATAAAACCACCTCTTCCAGAACAAAAAAATGGAAAATAACCAGTCCATACAAAGTACGGGCTCACCTATTTAAATGTTAAATGGTAAATCATTACTCAGACTCCAGCAGGGTTTGAGCAGCACATACAAGACCTCCTCACTTTGTACACACACAGGCTGAGTGAGACAGCCCCAGCAGCCTTAAATCAGACATTCCAAGACCTGGACTGGATCAGTTGATCCCGACTCCCCCCCCCCCCCCCTCCCCCAGTTCTTTCAGCTGCTCGGAAAACCTGGACTCATAATTCGGACATATTAAAACACCTCTCAGCACTAAGTTTGCTGGAGCCTGCTTCTCTGGGTCAGTAAGATTACAGTGATACCAATCTTTTATTATTATATTTTTCTTTCTCGGATTTAAAAAAACCTGAATTTTGCAGAAATATAAAAATAATACAATTAGTCTGTGTTGCCATTTTAAGGGACCAATAATCTTTCAATTTTTAGGTGAATTTGTATATGGGCTTTTCACAGACAAGCTGTAGTTTTTATTTGGGCCATAATGGGCTATGTTTACAAAAATGAATTCTGGTGTTATAATTTTTTTCTCTTTTCTGCTTTTACCTTAAGGGTTAAATAATTGGACGTAATTATTCTAATAATTATGATAATCAGAAATAATTATTAAGATGCTAATGATCTATTATTAGGATAGGTAATTAATATCAGATTAGTGGAGTGCCCAACACCCCCACCAATCAGCTGTCACATGATGGAAGTACACAGTGTACGGAGCCAGAACACTAGAGCTCTGTACACTCTGTGGTGGAGAGGATCTGTCAGCAGGTTTTTGCTTTGTAACAGATTGGCAAAATGAGATGGGTCTGATACACACATTTCAGTGATATCTCCCTTATTAGGCTGTGTGATGTTGTTTCTATACTGAAAATGTTAAATTACCAGGAGATTATCACTGATGGGACTGTTGCTCACATTAGCACTGGTCTGATTTCGTTGAGTTACAGCACAAGAGAATGACCACAACAGAGTGTACGGAGCTGTGATGCTTTGACTCCATATGCTGTGTATACTTCTACCTACAGGACTTAGTAATATCTGATTGTTGGGTGCCCTGGTTATCAGACCTTCACCGATCTGGTCATGGACAACTACTTTAAGTAACTACTTGCAATTCTATTAAATAAGAATGTAAAGACTCCTTTCCTAAAATTCTGGGTTATGCCATTTCTCTGTTACTTTTGGAAATCTGAGTATTGATAAATGGGTATTACCATTCACTTGTTAAAGAAGTGTCCCTTATCACTAATGAAAGTATTAGAGTGTTTTTGAACATCAATTCTCAGTAATTGGGATTCCTACTTGCCAATTTAGTCATAGATTTTTAGGAGGAATATCAAAATAACAGCAGAATGCTGAAATCTAATAACATATTTTCCAAACTTATTATTTAATGGGGAATGCAAGTATTTGGTTAAACAGACATGTCAGATGAGATGACAGAGCTATTATAATCCCTTACTATTAATGGCACATCCAAACCATGCCTTGTACATTACGTAGATGTGAAATATACTCACAGCCGTAAAATAGAGAAAAACATAATTGAAAAAAAGTACCATGCAAAGTCAATACTTTCAAGACAGCTGGTGTTTTAGTTGACTGGCTCAAGCGTAGAACAACATCACATGTATCTACAGTAGGTGTTAAATGGAGACTATTGCACCATCCTGCCATCCTATGAGCTACTACAGTCCCTAGTGGTCCCTGTGTGACCCGAGAGAGCCTCAGTCATAAACTAGAGGATGGCAACTCAGGCACATTCTGCCTGAAAGGCTGTTGAGCGCTTTATGTTCCAGCTAAAGAAGTGGAGGGCAGAGAAGAGTGTCTATTACCTACAAAAGAGAAAGTGTGCTGAAAAAGGAAAGATCCTAAAGTGAGTAAAATAAACCACAGAATACAAAATAAAGTATAAAGTACGTAGAGTTAGAAAATATGCAGCCTACTTCCTAAAAAGAAACAGAAGATAAGTACAGAATAAAAGCAGCAAAGAGATAAACCCTAGCTGGAATTTCACTGACTTTCTTTAAACTACAACAGAATGCCTGAACATACAAAAGAGACTATCACCAACAGGAAATGCCAGCTGGGGGAAAGAATATAAAGCCGCACCAGAAAGGTTATAGGGCAGACAATAAAAACACCTGTGTAAACCGCCTGTAGGTAAATTAACAAAACCTAAACACCCAGAAAAAAGACATGTTTGCTGTGGATCGGCGGATAGAGAAGCCGATCACAAAAAACACAGGTTCAAGAGTTGGAACCCAGAAACATGACGGTTATGTATTAAAATTGCATGTATTATGCATGACAATGGTATGGCAGTTCCTCTGTTTCACTATTATTGCTGATGGTATTTCAGATGTCCAATATGTAAATTAACCCCATAGTATGGAAATGGATAAATAAATTTCAATTTTGGTCTGTGTTGACATGGCTGCAGTGGTAAAGGTTGTTACCGCTGCAGCCAATCAATGGAATCAGCAGTCATACCTTTAAAACCCTTGAGCCCAAAGAGCCGTCGTAACTGTGTCATCAATGACTGGGACAGCAAATGTGCTGGAGCGTCAGGGCATAATTACAAGTCACTTTCTTATCCTTATTCAGAGGATGCCTATAAAGTAAAACAAAACTATTTTTAAGGTGCCCTCGTATTTGGTGTATATATGCATGCTCAAATATAGGGACAATGTTAGGCTTTCTTTCGCAATAGACTCAGTTTTGTACCACTAACTCCAAAATAATTTTGTCCATGTTGATTAAAAATAAAGGCTACATGAAATTAACTATTTGTTTATCATATAGTCATGCTAAGAAAATAATTAAAATCACATTTAGCATTTTTGCATTAATATAATAGACAGTAGTGCTTACCATGCATGTCCAAAGAACAGTACCACCTGAAATACATGTACTTCTCATTAAATTAGAATATCATCAAAAAGTTAATTTATTTCAGTTCTTCAATATAAAAATTGAAACTCATATATTCTATAGAGACATTACAAACAGAGTGATCTATTTCAAGTGTTTATTTCTGTTAATGTTGATGATTATGGCACCTGTAGTAACCTTACAATTATAATTACAAGACATCAGTAATGATACAAAAATTCTGGACATAGTGATGCAATTGATAACCATGAGAAATAATAGTAATATAATTAATAGTACATTTGTAGTTACAATAGTACTGCTTATTAAAGAGTAAACTTTTTTTAATTAATTATCTTCCTGTCATGGTTAGGACAAGGTTTATGTCCTGTGCTCTCAGGGTTAATGTTCTTAGCCTCCCTTTCAAGATGGGAGGGCTATTTATACTCGCTCCTAATCTGGTATCCTTGTCAGCTATAGGTTTTTCTGCAGTCTGTATGCTTGACCTCTGAAGTGTGTGCTGGCTTGCTTTGTGTTTTGCTGTCACCTGCTTTATTCGTTTTCCTGGATTACTGACTTCTGGCTTGGCTTCTGATTATTCCCTGACTCTCCCTGTTGGTATCTTGTAATCTCCTGGCTACGATCTCTGTTTGCTTCACTATTCTTTTATGCTTGTCCCTTCTGTTTCCCCGGTGTCTGGCTGTGCCCCCTGACCGCCTCCCACTCTGTCACATAATTGTAGGTCCTTTTGCTTTACCTGATCACTCTGTCTCATGTGGAAGGTCCCGTTGGTGTTCATGTTAGTTACCCGGTGTCTGGTCCAGCTCCGTTGCTGTTGGGTGAAGTTTCCCCTGCAGCATTAATACCCGGGTATCGTGACACTTCCCATCCTCCAGGTATTGGACAGTTATGAATTTCTGTAATTTTCTTTATCTTATTTTGTTCCCTTCTCTCACAAACCCTGTGCTACAATGTTGTTTGAATGACCTTATACTCTTTCAGAAACTCCTTTCCACTGCTGTTAGCAAGATCCATACACTATACTCAAACCCTCCACGAACAGGATTTTCCCTCTCTGAGCCCTTCAGTCCCCCACACTGCAACTCAGATGGGAATTCTTGTACTCTAATTAATATACATACAGCATATAGAAAAAGTTAGTTACTGTTGTAGGCTTATCGCATGAGTTGGATTGTCTCTAGGTCATTGTGAGAAGCACAGACCAGAAGTGGTGATACAGTGGAATGGAGTTGTTGGCTGAAACATGGAACAGCAAGGACCAATAAATCTGGATATGCTGAATGGTAGGTTCATGGGCAGAGCTGGAAGCACACGAAACAGTAGAGCAAAACATGGACTGCACAGGAACAGCAGATATGTGTAGACTATTTGGAAACTTGTTACAGGAGTGCAGAAGCAGTCAGGACCGCAGAGATGAAGGTCTGGTCAGCATAGGGATGATGAGAGGAGTTGGTTATCAAATAACTTGACACAACAGAGTTGAAGGTGTGGGCAACACTAGGAATAGCAGAGATAGACAGTAGTCTGGAGCAGATGGACAGATTGGACACCGGTCTTGAGCAGAACCAAGTTTGAAATATGACTGCAGGAATATTTCTGGTAGTTCAGTGCAATAGTACCTTAATAATCATGTGGCACATGGCCACCTCATTTGACCATACAAGCCATTAGATTTCACAGATCTGAGTACCCAACAAGTGTAGAGCCAGCCATGGAAGAAGGCAGCAAAGCCTGGTGCTGGAGCTGGAACAAGTAAAAGTTACTCTTTAACCCCTTCATGACCTTGGGATTTTTCGTTTTTCCGTGTTCGTTTTTCACTCCCCTCCTTCCCAGAGCCATAACTTTTTTATTTTTCTGTCAATTTGCCATGTGAGGGCTTATTTTTTGCGGGACGAGTTGTACTTTTGAACGACATCATTGGTTTTAGCATGTCGTGTACTAGAAAACGGGAAAAAAATTCCAAGTGCGGTGAAATTGCAAAAAAGTGCAATCCCACACTTGTTTTTTGTTTGGCTTTTTTGCTAGGTTCACTAAATGCTAAAACTGACCTGCCATTATGATTCTCCAGGTCATTACGAGTTCATAGACACCTAACATGACTACGTTATTTTTTACCTAAGTGGTGAAAAAAAATTCCAAACTTTGCTAAAAAAAAAAATAAAAAAAAAATTGTGCCATTTTTCGATACTCGTAGCGTCTCCATTTTTCATGATCTGGGGTCGGTTGAGGGCTTATTTTTGCGTGCCGAGATGACGTTTTTAAAAGCAGCCGAGAAAAAAGTGAAGGTCATACAAATGGGGATCACCACACAATGGATTCAGCAAAAAATAGATATAATTTTATTAATACAGTACATATGAAACAAGCTATAAGGAAAACACACATTAAAAACAATTAAAAAGGGAACATCTTTGTTCCTAGAAAACACAGCCCGTAATAGGGCTTACACCTGCGCCAAAGAGAGTGGGTCAATACCCAGTAGGAGAATGCCTATATGGACACCACTGTACATATACATACAATACAATAAAGTGAATCCATAAACATTTGTTCACAATAAACAGGGCGAAAGAAAATTTTATCAGCGTGTAGCATTGCACAGTTTATCCCAAAAGTGCTGCCGCAAATGCAGCCCTAAATGCTACCCCTAATGAAGGCATGTCCCTTACTTAGGTATACACAGAGGCAAAGATCCTAACTCGCATCACCAAATAAGGCTAAAAGCAAGTAAACATACAAGGAGCCCCCTGTGCAGCCATGCAATACAATATCATGAACCGATCATATATGACCCAATCAAGTAAGCGCAGGTTCAGAGATGACGTTTTTAATGATACCATTTTGGTGCAGATACGTTCTTTTGATCGCCCGTTAGTGCATTTTAATGCAATGTCGCGGCGACCAAAAAAAAGGAATTCTGGCGTTTCACATTTTTTTCTCGCTACGCCGTTTAGTGATCAGGTTAATGCTTTTTTTTAATTGATAGATCGGGCGATTCTGAGCGCGGCCATACCAAATACATGTAGTTTTGATTTTTTTTTTTAATTCATTTATTTTGATTGGGGCCAAAGGGGGTGATTTAAACTTTTATATTTTTTTTATTTTTTTCATATTTTTTTTTTACTTTTTTTTTTTACTTTTGCCATGCTTCAATAGCCTCCATGGGAGGCTAGAAGCAGGCATAGCACAATCGGCTCTGCTACATAGCAGCGATCATCAGATCGCTGCTATGTAGCAGAATTGCAGGTGTGCTGTGAGCGCCGACCACAGGGTGGCACTCACAGCTGCCGGGGATCAGTAACCATAGAGGTCTCAAGGACCTCTATGGTTACTATTCTGAAGCATTGCCGACCTCCGATCATGTGATGGGGGTCGGCGATGACGTCATTTCCGGCCGCCTGTCCGGAAGCGGTAGTTAAATGCCGCTGTCTGCGTTTGACAGCGGCATTTAACTAGTTAATAGGTGCGGGCAGATCGCGATTCTGCCCACGCCTATTACGGGCACATGTCAGCTGTTCAAAACAGCTGACATGTCCCGGCTTTGATGCGGGCTCACCCGCAGGGGTCATCAATGCAGGGGATCTGACTTCGGACGTACGAGGTCAGAAAGGGGTTCAGGCTGCTTTCACATCACTCACAATCCGTCGAATTTTGAAAAAAATTGATCCTTCGCAGATTGTGAAAAACTGATGCGATGGATTCGTTTTTTTGCCAGATCCGACTAGCTAATCTGAGTAATTGTATCCTAAAAACATCGGTGCATGCTCAGTTTAAAAAACGGATCCATCGCTGTCCGTTTTTTCGATGGACACAAAAAACGTTACTATGTCTGTTTTCCCTGGCCGCCGGACAAACAGTTTTCGTTGGCTCCGGCGAACGACGGATGAAACGTGAGGCAATCCGTCGCTAATACAAGTCTATGAGAAAAAAACTGATCCGGCGGCAACTTTTGCTGGATCCGTTTTTTTCAAAATTCGCCAGATTGTGACTGACGGCAAAAAACTGATGTGTGAAAGGGGCCTTGCAGTTCCACTCATAATGCCCATAAATAGTGTCAGCCATACACACTCTTATTTCTATGATCCAGAGATAGTGCCCATTAATAGCACCAAACAAAACAGAGATAGCGTTACATGGTATCAAGATATATAGTCCAGGTGCCCAAATGTTGCAATACATTCCCCAGTTTACTTAATACACTGCAATATGATATAAATTATGTATACAGTGCTCAAACCATGAAAAGCAGCATACACTTTAATTGTATATGCATTACCTGAAAAGTTTAATATTACCTAAACTCAGTTTGTGCATATTTGCTGTTGGTGACAGAAGAAGAAATCCAACAATCCCTATGCTGAAGTATATATAGAAATTTACTGCTCTGCTACTTTATGATCTGTTTTTGCTGGCGGTAGAGGAGCAGCTGCCGTCCCCTTTACTTTTGGCCGCACCATACGACACCACTGTGCTTGAATGTACTGAGCACATACATTTCTATGTAAGTAGAATAGAATAGTTAGAGCATTTTAGCACTAGATACATTTATAAAAACTCTTTTAAATAGCTACACTATTTTTTATTCTCTACTTTTGCTTGTTTGTTTGCTTTCTTCGCTCTTCGTCTGTTTACCCGCAATGTTAATTGCAGCTTCCTGGTAAAGCGGCAGAGAATACATAAAGATTATATTCCATGAGATGAGCACTCCAGGCTTCAGAAATCACCGATTATGCATGAATGTCTGCTAGGTTTCAAAAGGAATAATTGTATCTCTTCTGCTGTGTAAATTGCTGAAAAAAAAAGCATTTAACTTTTGTATGCCTCCGCCGATCCTGCAGGTAGGCGACTTTAGCGGTTACTGCCATATAGTGTAACCTTTTCTTAGGTGAAAGAAGACACAGCCAGAAATATGCAAACTGGGAAGAGCAGTTTGTAAACTTATGCTAATATTTGCTAGTGTGTGCTCCGAAGGGATAGTATTACAGTACTGCCGGCGGACTGCGACCTGTGGCCAACAGAGAGGTTACTAACAAAACGACCCGTTTCTCATATCGTCCGATACCCTTGACAAGATTAGCGATCTCCAGCCCCTGATAATTTAGGGATTTCTCCGTTTCATGGCTATGAAGGCGGCAAATAAGTGGAAACTTTGCTGACAACCATAGTTTCTCAGATAGATGTCTGGATATAAATGTGATGTTACAGCTGTTTTTGTAGATATCTGAATGACAATGTGTTAAACAGGATATAAAGGTGTACAACAAAGCAGGTATCAATAAATATACAGGGTAAGAATCAAAACTCTGCAGATCTCTGTGGCATTCTCGTATTGTTACTGACTTTCCTTTGGGCTGTATATAATGTAAAGTTAATGCCAACCAATCATCGTTGCCTTCCCTTTAATGGGCTGGAAGCCTACCCCATGCTAAAATTTAACACTACCCATTAAATAACTGTCTAATAGCTGTTCATTGTGACACCTGCATACACAATTCATGGTTCACTATGGTGAGGTAGTCACTAAGTGAGGGTGACCAGCATGGACAGGAGGAGTCGATGCAGCAGATTGTAGAACAGATGGCATACAGAACAGAGTTCCATATGGTGGATGGCACATTTGAACAGCAAAGATCAGTAGAGCTGGATATGTGTAGAGGCACTTGGAATAGCAGAGTTGAAAGGGGCAGGACATTGGTACAACAGATACAAATGTATGGAGAGCACCTTGGAACAGCAGTCATGTAGACAGTGCCTTAATGCAGCAGAGCTGAGTGTGCTGGCAGGACCTTGGAAGAGCAGGGGTGTGAAGGCAGCCAGTTACATTTGATGTATACTATTTTCTGCATTTTATTCTTTGAATGATTATTGTCCATCAGGGAAAACGTTAATACCTTTATTTCGCTGACTGTTGCTGAGGCTAAATTTGGATTCATATATCCACCCCGTTGTTTGTGTCTGTATACGTTGAATTGTTTGTCAGTGTTGATTTATTATGTAATAAATATCTCAGACTCCTCTTACTATATGGTTGCACGCATTTTTTCTATGCAACTTTTATCTTTTCATAACACATATTTGTTTTTGTCCATATTTGTTTTGTCCTACCTCATTTTGTTCTTCTGACATATCAGATGATCAGTTGAGTGTGGCCAACATTAGACCTGCATCTCTTGCTCTCCAACTTCCTGCTCATAATCTGGAATGTGCTATTCCTATATCATCTGAAAAATGGTGAAAAGTACATTTTGCCATACTCATCTAAAGTAATTTATCTCGCATTTTAAAACTCGGTGACATTTATTTTAGTGGTTAAAAGCTCTAGCTAGAACACCTTTTGGGTATATATCAGAAATATACTGGAATGTAACCACATGTTTCTCTTGTGCCAATGTATTAAAAATGTCTGGTTCGGCACTCTCCTGCATCAAGAAGAGGACCTGATTGAGGAACAAGGGACGACTAGGAAATAGCCAAAGTTTTTGTGCGATGTCCTTTCCATTGTGCCATATCCCAAACATCTTTCTGGTATGAAAACTCATATAGCACAAAAGCTCTGGCAAGTGTCCAGGGTTTCAGAGCGGCATTGGAAGAAAACACATTCACAAGATGACTTCACTGCATTCAAACGGGCAACACTCGCTTTTAAATCTGCTCTCACCTCTGCTAAACAGGCCTACTTCACAACCCTCGTATATTCCCTATCTACAACCCCAAACAGTTATTCAAAACCTTTAACTCCCTCCTCTGCCCCCACTGCCCCCTTCAACCTCCCTCATCTCTGCTGAGGACTTTGCCACACACTTTAAAAATAAGATCGACCAAACAAGGCAAGTCTTCACTGTTCAACCACCACAACCCTTTGTATACCAGACCAATGCCCAAACCCCATAACCTCCCAATCCAACATTACTGAAGGGGGACTTAATTGTCCCCTCTCCAAAATCGCACCTCACCACCTGTGCGCTTGACCCCATCCCACCTCCTCACCAACACACTTATCCCATCCCTAACCCACCTCTTCAACCTATCACTAACTTCTGGCACCATCCCTTCTGTATTCAAACATGCCACAATCACGCCTATCCTTAAAAAGCCAACCCTCGATCTAACAGCTATGTCCAGCTATCGCCCAATATCACTGCTCCCATTCGCTTCCAAACTCCTGGAGCAGCACATCCACGCTGAACTTTCTTCCCATCTCTCATCTAACTTGCTCTTTGACAATCTACAATCTGATTTCCGCCCCATCACTCAACAGAGACAGCCCTGACCAAAATCACTAATGACCTACTTACAACCAAAGCTAACGGACAATACTCTGTACTCCTCCTAGACCTGTCCTCTGCTTTCGACACAGTTGACCACTACCTCCTACTACAGATCCTCTCCTCCTTTGGCATCAAAGACCTCGCCCTATCCTGGATCTCCTCATACCTTTCCAACCGCACATTCAGTGTATCCCACTCCCACACTACCTCCTCATCCCACCCTCTCTCTGTTGGAGTCCCCCAAGGCTCTGTAGTATCTCTGTAGTAGACCCCTACTCTATACACTCGGCCTGTGACAACTCATAAAGTCTCATGGATTCCAGTACCACCTTTATGCTGATGACACTCAGATCTACTTTTCTGGCCCAGACGTCACCTCCCTGCTGTCCAGCATCCTGGCTATCAGCCATATCCTCCTTCTTCTCCTCTCCCTTCCTCAAACTCAATGTGGACAAATCTGAAATCATCTTTCCTCCATCTCATAGATCTAACTTTCCTGACCTATCTATCGCAGTAAAGGACATCAACCTTCCCCCAGTACCAGAAGTCCGCTGCCTCGGAGTAACCCTTCACCCTACACATCCTTTTCTGTGGACTCCCTGCTAACACCCTTGCACCTCTCCAGTCCATCCTTAACTCTGCTGCCTGACTAATTAATCTCTCTCCTCGCTACTCCTCTGCTTCCCCCCTCTGCAAATCTCTTCACTGGCTCCCAATCCCTCAGCGTATCCAGTTCAAATTACTAATACTGACCTACAAAGCCATCCATAACCTGTCTCCTCCATATATCTCTGAACTAATCTCCTGATATCTTCTCTCACATAATCTCCGGTTCTCCCAAGACCTCCTTCTCTCCTCCTCACTTATTCGCTCCTCACCCAACCGCCTCCAAGACTTCTCCCGAATATCCCCATCCTCTGGAATTCTTTGTCCCAACACGTCTGACTATCAACCACATTCAGATCCTTCAGACGGAACCTGAAAACCCACCTCTTCAGGAAAGCCTACAGCCTGCACTGACCCCGCTAACTCCTCACCACCACTGAAGCTACCGCCTCACCAACGCCGGAGCTTCTGCAACTCTCAACCTATTGTCTCCATCCCCACCATCCTGTAGAATGTAAGCCCGCAAGGGCAGGGTCCTCGCCTCTCTGTATCAGTCTGGAATTGTTAGTTTGCTTCCTGTAAGTGATATCTGTAATTTGTATGTAACCCCTTCTCATGTACAGCACTATGGAATCAATGGTGCTATATAAATAAATAATAATAATAATAGAACAAATTTTCCAAATGTAATGAGCCTAAGCTTTCTAGCTTGCTTAGAACAGCTAGTGGCATGGTGACACTTTTCTCATTTATTTAGTAACGCTATATGATAAATTCAAGTAAATAATACCATTACACCTAAATCTGAATGCCTTCAAAACAGTTAGAACATTGGTGAAGAAGACATATGTGACCAACTTTAGTCATTCCAGTAAACCAGATTAGTGTGAAGTGATAGCAAAAAGAGCTAGAACCTTGGTGAAGAAGACATCTGTGACTAAGTTTAGTCATTCCATTGATCCAGATAAGTGTGAAGCGATAGGGAATCTTACAATGGAGGACAGTCTCTTCTGTACAGTACCAGCATTTTTTATATTTTGATGATCACATTGCTTGCTTATCTCGGCTATTACGTTTTAACGTTTTGTAGACCTACAAGGCATCCAGCTTACATTGAATAATCAGAACCAGTGATTAATGAGAGCCTTATAATGGCACCCTTAATGTCCAACTTTCATGATAAGCCATACCAATAGCATTGCCGTTTCAGAATACCATTTTTTTTTTTTCAATTACTGGAAGTTTTCGCTGAAACATTTCTTCCGATGACAAAAGAACTTGTCTGTATGCTCAGTATCTCACATAATCATCCAAATATAATAAGCCAGTACCGGTTATTGACAATGGACTACACGTACATGATATACCAATGAAATCTTTGTGCCATTTCACATTACAATTCATTGTCTTCTAGTTTGGGATTTTTTTCCTGTTCAGCCACTAAAGACAAAGAAAGCATGAGATACAAAACATTCTCTTGATTATGATGACAGAGTAATGTCTAGTTCTCATTGAGCAGATGGTGATTGTGTGTCCAAAGCTTTACTTACAATGAGTAACATATTTCTTTGAATTGTGCTTGTCTGGTTGATGGGCTGAGCGGGAATGTACAGCTTTAGATTCTAGTTAACCCTCTGACATCTACTACATTTCCTCCAATTGTTCTGAGCTGCTGAAGTGCTCCCGCTTTAACATTGCCGCTTGATGGGAAATTTGATGAGCAGCTGTGTCTTATTTCATGATGAGACTGTGGCAGGAAGTTGACTCCTAATATAAGTGAAGATTTATCGAACTGTGAGATAACTCCAGAAGTTGGATATAGACTGATAAATCTCAATTATTCCAAGTTTCTGTTTCGAACATGATAACCGAAGTTACAGACTGTTCATGAAGAAGTTTCATTGAAGAATGTTGAGACGTCAATCTTAACCAAAGGTTTATGTAAAATGGTGGCTAAACAAATTGCTGCTTCAGGACCCCAGGATTGAAAGAAACCAAATTACCGTAAGTTAACTGCAAGTAAAGAGGAAGAAAGACATCGAGTGACTGGAAAAATCAGGTGATTTTTTTCATCCACTTTTTATCTTTTTTCCCTTTACTGTTTTTGCTCTATTTTTTCGTTGGAGCTAGCGATTAGACTGTGGGTATTTGTATATGTGACATAATGGCTTTGTGTTCCATTAAGTCCCTCATTCCATGCTGTTTTATCTTCAAGCAAGATTTAGAGACCTTTGCCAATTTATTATTGAATAGAGAAGGGGAAAAATGTCCTAATGTCCCAAGCAGTTAGGTTTGTGGCAATGTTAATCAGCCCCAGTAGGCACCCTTATTTTAAAGTTTGGTATGAGATGTTTTTAAGTACAGTATATGTACATTTTTGCCCTTAGCATTTTCATGTGTGTGAACTTGCTCATACATGGATCGATCAAAAATGGAAGTTTTGATGCCTTTGTAAAAAACAGAGCCTATGAGTGATAACATTTACTCAAATTCAGTCAAATGTGATTGGCAAACTATATCTGAAGGCCAACCTCGCCATACAGAATATATAGCTATGATGGTTCAGTTTATTGTTTGGACAGCAGAAATCCCAACCACAGTAGGCCTCGCTTGGCTGAGCATTCCTGTGTTGTCTATGGGAAAGCTGCCTCCAGATTTTCAGTTGGCAGTTTATCTGTAGAAAGCAAAAAAATCAGCAGTCCAAAATCAGACATGTAGGATCCTTAATTCTCCCAATAATCACCTGTCCGGGTGCACCTATACACATTGGAGTGTTAACTGAACCAATAGAGATCAGTGATAGTCTAATATGTGGCCTTTATTCATTTGGGAGGCTTCCAACTCTCCTTCTAAAGGTAACCTCAGTCAGGAGAAGGAAAGATCAGGATGGTTCTATTTCAATGCCTAATACTTTGTTCTCTTAAAGGGAAGGTACTGCGTTTGTAGGTTATTAATAAATCGCTGTAATGTAGCATAACATGCTGCTATAAGCAAGTTTGAAATGCATGTGAAACAGATTTCATGTGTTATATGAGTTTAAAGAATGCACTGGGGGCTGACATCTTGGTTTTGCAGCAGTAGGAGGGCACTATCAGTGTCAGATTACGGCACCCCATGGACATAGGAGATAATAGACCAGCACGGACCCTATCTGTAACATTGTAGCAGCATTAGCAGTGAGCTGGGCACGCCTCTGTGGGCTGCACAACTCACTGCTGTAGGTGTGACTAGCTGCCATTTTATTATAGCCCTGTGCTATCTATCGCAGGACAGAAGAAGCCCTCACTGCTCCTCTGTACTCCAAGCAGGCATGTCCTCTGCTCCTCACAAGCTGCCCTGTGTGCTTCTCCTGCTGTGTCTCCCCCTCCCCCTCACACACAGTCCCTGTGATCTCTGGTAAGCTGCACTCACAGCCTGCAGAGAGGGAGGTGACACCTGGAGAGAGAGAGAAGGCAGCTGACAGGACAGGGATTAAGGTGGGGGAAGAGGAATGGCAACAATGTTATTCACAAAAAATGCTGCTGGGTCCACTGTGTTCTGCTCCTCTGTAAACAAGCTGTGCCTCTGATGCAGTAACTGCTGGTGACAGCAGGTCACAGGGCAGTCACACACAAAATGGTGCTGCCCTGTGATGCTGCTTTTCATTCTTATTGTTGGAGCAGTAACTGCCGACATCACCATTTCCCTCCCCTTTTGGGTGGTCTAATATCCCTGGGGCAGAGCTGCTAAATCTTACTATAGCTGCTTGAGATCTAAAACGGAAAATGCTCCCCCTAGTGGTAAATATGTATATTTGTAGAAAAATATATAATATTTTTCATATAGAAATGTTTGCCAACAGTGCAAACATTGCATTAATACATTTTAATTACTATTTTAAGCTTAATTTCACAAAAAAACAAAATGCAAGAAAACTGGTGGCACTTTCCCTTTAAGAGGTAAATAGATGATTCCTACCCTTAATTGAGGTACATGCCCTCTTGTTCCAGCTGAGTGTGTGTATATGGGAGGATTAGTAGGAATACTTGTCTTCAGCCGCTATTACAATGGTATAGACCCCATTAGCCAGATATGTATAGTAGTATGTGACATCATTAATAGCCATCAAGTATTACTGTAGATCAGTGGTAACCAAAGAGTGGTAAGGAATCACTTATTTATATGAAAATCCTTCAAAAATGGGGCTCACTGAAAGAGATAGTAAAACTTAACCTTTATTAAAAAATATTTAAATAACCAAGAAACATACTACAAAATTGAAGAAGTGCAAAAGTGTGTGTCCTTTAATTTACGAGGCAGTACGGTGGCTCAGTGGTTAGCGCTTTGCAGCGCTGAGGTCCTGAGTTCAAATCCCACCAAGGACGACATCTACAAGGAGTTTGTATGTTCTCCCCGTGTTTGTGTGGGTTTCCTCCGAGTTCTCTGATTTCCCCCAAATTCCAAAGGCATACTGATAGGGAATTTAGATTGTGAGCCCCATCGGGGACAGCGATGATAATGTGTGCAAAACTGTAAAGCGCTGCAGAATATGTTAGCGCTATATAAAAATAAAGATTATTATTATTATTACTAAAATTGTTCTATTGTTGATGTGACTACCTTGGTATGTTTCAGGCGCTATGCAGCTTTGCACCGCCCCTTCAGCTCCACAATTGGCTAAGCTAGCTACGCCCCCAGTGTACGTATCATTGGGAAATCCAGATCTGTGAGATTCAATTTGTCACTGAGTGGCCAATTGGATGAGGCCGGGGTTCGCGTGGTTGAGATTTTAAATGACCGGTATCTCTATGGCGTCAATTGATGCAAGTCTATGCACAAGCAGGACGCACCATCAGTATCCTATCTTGTAACTTTGAGTGTGGTAATCTCTCTATAGGGGAGTTAAATGTACGTTCTTGAGCCACTACTTAAATACAGAGATTAGCACTGATGCCCTGTACAGATATGAATGGGAATGACCAGTTGCATACATAGGAGGTCATTCTATGATGTAATATGAGAATCTGTGCAATATTTTTAATAGGATTTAGAAGCAGGACACATTGAAGAGATTAGGGTACAGATGTATAAACACCTTATAAGACAGGTTACACTCATGTCAGATGTATGTACAGTGTGGGCACTGCGTCCTATCAGCGTAGAGATACTGTATGCTATCTGAAGGTTTAGTCGTGAGGATACTCATGTCTCTCAGTACGGTGTTAATGCATACGTGAATTGTAGTAGTTTTATAATATTGCACTCTCAATATATTATCGTATGAACCATAAAGGTTCAGACGTTTTAATCCTTTAATTTCATTGTACTGACCATACTCATATATCTCTGTCATTCAAGAGCACAAGTGCATGTAGCCAAAAGTAAAGCCAAAAAAATTGTTATTTTGGCCTCCATCTGAAAAATATGCATGTAAATATAATTTGTCTTACTGTATAGGAAAGCACAGCAGACTACGCTATCATATAGAAGGACAATGCAAAAAATCATATAGCATGCAATGTGTTTTTTGTTTTTTTTAAATGGCCCCTATAGTGAACGGATTCCTATGTATCCCTTCTGGCTTTTGGCCACCTTCAGAGTGTATGCGCCTTACAGTGGGCACAAACCCAGTCTTCCTAATTACACTTAATGGATCATATCCATAATTGTGTGAATCCGAAAGAACTAGCAGACACAGTATCAGATAGTTTGACCACTAATGTTGCAGAATGAAAAGTTTGTGCTTTAATTTCATGAAAAGACAGACTCATGGTAAATGGACATGCTATTATAAAACCCCATGCCATAAAGTATTTTAATGACCTGGAACGGGACAAGTCTATTGACTCCAGTCTTTCGCCATTTCCCATGGTTGTCTTTTCTTTCATAGGAAGATTTGACAATACAAACATTTTCTTGCATCGGTTGTAGGATGTCGTGGTTAGCCAAGACACCTTTATTTGGCTATCAAGGATTGATACAATGACACAATGCACAGATATAATGATGAATGTATGTTAAGGTCACCATTTGTGACTGGTGACAATCTCATTTTACAGCGTTTTAATGTTTATCTGGGAAGGTTCATGCTTCACTCGTCAGTGTAATTGAGTCTTGTGCTTTTGAAAGATGAGACATTGACTGGAACTGACAACACTCGTCTGTTTCCTTGTCGAAATTATTCGTTTTAATCATTTTTTCTCTCCACCTTTGCTTGATGTAACATTGCTATAAAACATTTGCTTTAATTATAGCATTTTCTTGTGTGAGCTCATTTACTATCCTGTTGATCAAATGCGCAATTTTCTTCTATTTTGATGACATGGAAAAAATTAATCACTAAACTGAAATTAGTGATGTGAGATGATTTAACCACCAAAACGTAAATGGCTATCATTATACATAATGAATTTAACTTCTGTCTTTCGCAGAAGTTTACATCCATCGTAAAGTATTCACGATATTAAGATTAAGATAAAATTAGAACATTTTTGTTAAAACTTACAATGGAGTTATGGATTTCCATATTCCAAAGATTTGTTTGTTTTTTTACTAGTGATGAGCGAATATACTCGTTACTCGAGATTTCTCGAGCACGCTCGGGGATCCTCCGAGTGTTTTTTAGTGCTCGGAAATTTAGTTTTTCTTGCCACAGCTGAATGATTTACATCTGTCAGCCAGCATAAGTACAGGTGGGGGTTGCCTGGTTGCTAGGGAATCCCCACATGTACTTATGCTGGCTAACAGATGTAAATCATTCAGCTGCGGCAATAAAAACTAAATTTCCGAGCACTAAAAAATACTCGGAGGACACGCGAGCGTTCTCGAGAAATTGTGAGTAACGAGTATATTCGCTCATCTCTATTTTTTACTTGTCATGAACTTTTAGTGTATTTTTTCCTAATCTCTTGTCTTTTGTGTTTTTTTTAATACATTTACACAATGCAGGTCTGGCAAATCTAAAAAATTGCAAATGGATTTTTGTGCTCTCCAGGGCGCAACACTACATGTGTCAAACACGCACCTTATTTACAAAAGAAAATGGTGGTCCTCTGATGAGGTTTCACCTGACTAGCTGCCAGTTGCAGAGTAAACGGAGAGATAACATCTTGCTCTTGCTTGGAACAATTTTGCGGAATTCTTTTAGTTAGCCAATCACTGGCTTCATCAATGACCTGTGTGAGCCAGTAATTGGTTGATCAGGGATTTCTTGCCATTTCTTGTGTGTCAAGATGGAGTTCGGAAGTAGAGACCAGTAGGGACCAGGTAAATGTCAGGACAAGATTTATTTTGAACTACTCTGAGCCCTTTGCAAAAAAAACTATGTTGGGAATACTTCTTTAAGAATACAATTGAACAATTGATCAATTTATGCTATGCAGAAAATGACAATAGAAATATGATTATGTAATTGGTCATTATTTTGATTTGCTACAACTGATGTACTTATGTTCCCTTTTTTCTTTTTCCTTTTTTTACAGAAAACTTACAGACTTAAACCCACCAGAAGTAGAGGTAGAAAAAGCATATCTCCAGTATGCCGGATGGGGCCCTAGGAGTCAGCAACTGGTAAGTGGCAAAAAGATGCAATTTTCATATAGTATAAGTGAACAGAAAAAGTTGAATATGTTTGTAAATACATTGCATTCCTTATCTCTTACAATTCCTTATCTGTTACAACATATAATTTAGTAAGGAATCTGACTGCAGGCATCAGCTTAAATCTCATAGTATTTGCTAGTTATAACTACATTAGATGACTGTATGGTTATGTCCTTAACCCAGATTTGGAGGTCTTAATTCTTTGGTCCGAATGCCTAAATCATTTTCTTTGTAAATCCCTATCTATTTATTGCCCAATATAAACTGTTTTCTAATACATTTGCATTATAGATTCCCTATCCTTCCTTAAATGCACTAACTGCTTTTCTATTTTTTTTCTCTGCTTCCTTTTTAATGATGCTTTGTTTAAGAATCCAAGTGCATGCTGGGATACTGAAACAAAGCATCCTCAGTGGGCATAGGCTGCAGTCACTGCTGCAACCCCTGTCATCAGTGATGCTCATTTCAGGGCTAGTCCCTGCACGGTATGCACTGTGTAATGTGCACAATGACAGTGCACGCTCTGTAGCCAGCTCAGATCAACAGTGGCGTCACTTGTGGGGGACTTGACTGTGTATCTGACTTATATACTGGAAAAGTAGGTGCTATTGGCCCATCCCAAATTCAGCATTTAATCATGAGCTGTGCCCAATAACGGGCCTTAATAATCCAGCAATGAGCAACCCCATGTGAAGGTAATTTAGAGCCTTTTATGTTTTTAAATTCCCATGACTAAAGGTACTGCAAAACCTGAAACACATAGATATCAATGTCAGCATGATGGTAGCGCTGTCCTAACATAACGTTTTATCATATATTCTCTGCATCATATCCATTTGAATATAGAAAATTGCTTGTTCGTCAGAGCCGGATCAACTTCCATTGTGTAAATTGCCAGATAACTTATTAGACCTTACTAGTGATGAGTGAGTGTGCTCGTTACTTGAGTTTTCTGAGCATGCTCGGGTGGTCGCCGAGTATTTTGGGCATGTTCGTAGATTATGTTTGTGCTTCCACAGCTGCTTGATTTATGGCTGCTAGACAGCATGAATACATGTGGTGATTACCTAACAAACAGGCAATCCCTGTGTGTTTTCAAGCTGTCTAGCAGCCACAAATCATGCAGCTGCAGAGACACAAACATAATCTACGAGCACGCCCAAAATACTCGGAGATCACCCGAGCATGCTCAGAAAACTCAAGTGACAAGCACACTCACTCATCACTTGACCTTGCTAATTTTCAGCAAGTTTAATCTATTGATTTAGGGAATTGAATGTTTGTTTGGTCCTTTATGCCATTTGAGCAGCTCATGCTATTCCTATGGTAGGCTTGTTATGCTTTCGGATATACCACCCGTCATGGTGGCGCATGATGCATCTATAGCCTGTGTGCAGTGAGAAAAACAAAATTTAAGGCATAACTTAAAGTGAACAAGTACATGTTCTGTATAGATGGACGGTAGGCCTTCAGCATTCTGTGGCCATTGCCTGCCAAAATGACAGCTACATGACTGCTGAAGACTACAGTGTTTACACAAGGACTTCTTCCCAAATATCTGCTTATTCTATTGCAAAGCTCTCATTTAAAGTTTTATTTTCCAAATCTTTTGAAAATTTTAGCTGTATGAAGCAGTTACTTTGTCACTTCTCTGCCACGAGTTCCCTCCTAATGCTGCCAATCTTGAAAAACAAAATATGACATCAACATTAAATATGCACAACTTGTAAAAGTGCTGACATAGCCAAGCTAGCGGTCTGATCATTCTGTTTATGTTATTAGAACTCTTGTGGGAGATATAAAAAGAGAAGCCTGAACTGACAAAGTAAATACGGTTTTCTAACTTTTTAAACTAGGCTGCATACAAATTAAAGCAGCACTCCCACTAACTTTTATAACCCTTAAATGTGTGTGTACATGCATGAGTGAGTGCATTAATATACTCGCGTGCACCACTGCTCTCTCCGGTGCACGGCACCGTTCTGCTCCTCTTCTCTGAGATGTCCCCGCTCTGCAGACTCTTCGGGTTACACTGCTCTCTGTGTGACTTGGAGGTATCTTTTACAATAGAGGCCTATGGAGCGTCAGTACGAGACTTCATAAACTTTCTTTGTAAAATAGACTTCGGCTCATTCATATTGCATAGAACAAAACGGCTAGTGAGAATTGCAGTGACGTCACTGAGGAGCAGAGAACAACGGTGCTGGACGGCAGAGAAAGCAGGGGTAGGTGAGTATATTAATACACTCACAATACACTACATGCATGTACATACAGATTGAGTGAATACAAAAAAGTTAAGGGGAGAGTCCCCAAGGACAAAATTAAAAGGTTGTGGAGGCTCATTTTTATCAGGTCCATACAAGCGTGCTCTGACATTCTGTACACCATGATGCCACCCATATCAGCATGGGCTTTGTGGCTCATTAGTATTCACTGATTCACTTATCTAATTGTAGCTTTCTGTGCTTGCAAAATTCTGCTTAGATACGGTTATAAAATAGCTAGTTGTATAGAAGCCATGTCGCTCTTGTGACAATTACAATACAGAATGGTGTTTTATATAGTTGGCAGCACGGTGACCCAGTGGTTAGCACTGTTTATTTGCAGCACTGGGGTCTGAGTTCCAATCCCACCAAGGACAAAATCTGCGTTTGAGTGGGTTTCCTTCGGATGATCCGATTTCTTCCTACACTCCAAAGACATCCTCATTCGAAATATACAGCTCTGGCAAAAATTAAGAGACCACTGCAAAATGTTCAGTTTGTCTGATTTATCTCTTTATAGGTATATTTTTGAGTAAAATGTAAATTATTCTTCTATTCTATAAACTTCTGACATGTCTTTAAATTTCCAAGTAATAAATTTTGTATTTTTTTTTTGACAAAGAAAAATGGTCGAAATAAAAAAAAACAAGTGCTTTCAGACCGCAAATAATGCAAAGAAAACAAGTTCATAATCATTTAGAAACAACAATACTAATGTTTTAACTCAGGAAGAGTTCAGAAATCAATATTTTGTGGAATAACCATTATTTTTAATCACAGCTTTCATGCGTCTTGGCATGCTTTCCACCAGTCTTTCACACTGCTCCTGGCACAAAAATGTAATCAGTTCTTCTTTGTTTGATGGCTTGTGACTATCCATCATCCTCTTGATTACATTCCAGAAGTTTTCAATGGGGTTCAGGTCTGGAGATTGGGCTGCCCATGACAGGGGTTTGATCTGGTGGTCTCTTAATTTTTGCCAGAGCTGTAGATTATGAGCACAATGGGTTCAGTGATAATAATGTCTTTAAAGCACCGTAAAAGTTAATGGTGATTTATAAATGAGTAAAATAACAAAATAAATATAGTCCAGAATTCATAATAACAATAAAAGTCTCCAAATATCATTGACTCCAAGATTATTCTAATAATAAATTTTCTCAGGGAAAATGTTTTATCCCAATAGGCAAGATGCAAGCACATGTAGATTCTTCTGTTTTTCTTTGCATACCACTTTGCCAGTTGTCCTCGGTATATCTAACGCCTTGCTACATGAAGGGCAGGAAACATGGTGCAACCATCCACCATTAGTTAAAGGATAAGGAAATCTTTATTCCATACTCACAAATATAAAAGACATGCATTGCTTTTAACATACAAACACAACTTGGTTGCCCACTAGCCCTTGCCTGACCTAGGTTTCTCTTGATTCTGGGCTTCTTCAAGGGAAGCTCAAAATGAGGAAGAAGCCCTTAGTAAGGCAAAACCTAGGTCAGCGAAGGTTCAGTTGGACATGATTGTTTTTAAACAATGATTGTTTTTAATTGTGTTTACATCAAACTGTTCAGCTATCTTAGTCCTTTTTGACACTTCAATTTTTTTTGTTTGTATGCGGTCCGTTTTTTAAGGACCGCAAATACCAACATACGCACACCCATTGTATTCAATGGTGGTATGTGCATGTCTTCACGCAGCAGGGACTAAATGCATGCCTCACACTAATGGCATACAGATGACATCCTTGCATCATCAGTGTGACACATAGCTGCGCCTGGAAAAACAGTACAATTAGCGCTGTTCCCCGGCGCCGGGTGCTGAAGGCAGCTCTCATCATTGTTGCCTAGTCTCCGTGCGATCAGTGAGACCAGGTGATGCTGATGGAAGTTGGAGTCAGCACCTGCTGTCTGTGTAGCATATATTAGATAAATAATAAAATAAAAAAACAACGTGGGGTCCCCCTTCATTTTCATAACCAGCTGAGGAAAAGTCGTTGGCTGGGGTCTGATGTTAGTATTCTGGAAGCCATAAAGGTTCCCAGGTTTTTATTATCAGCTCACAGCTGTGTGCTTAACCTTTACTGGTTATTATAGGGAAGAGTCCCCCCAAAATAATGATGTGGGGTTTCCTCTATATTTTCTAACCAGCAAAGGCTAAACATCCGTGGACTGATATTAACAGCCTAAAAAGGGGTCACGGATATTGGCCCCCTCCTAGACTAAGAACATCAGCCTTCAGCCACCCCAGAAATGACACATCCATTTGATGTGCCAATTCTGGAGCATAGCCAACACTCCAAAAGAATAGCAGTGTGACATTTAATGCAGTCAAATATTATGTGCAACTCCTGGGACCACTGCTATTAACAAGGAATCATTACCAAGTGATTTGCTGGGCAGTCGATATTATCTATTGATAGGTTAATTTATTACAGACGTTCATAGGCTTTGGATCCAAATAATCATCCAGATTTAAAATAAGCCTTTCAGAGGGAATTTCCTATTGAAGAAATTTGGATTGTCCAGTAATTTTATAATTCTCTTTGCAATGGTGGCAAAAAAGTGAAAAATTGTCCTGATATGCCCAACTCCAAAGTCACTCCTTTATGCCAACTATAACAAGGTAAAAATAGGAACTTCAGTTAACTGTGTAATGACTCTGACGGCATCCATACACATTTGATAAAAGTCTTTTGAACTCACTGATGGTATCAGCTGACCATCTAATGTGTATGCCGCCCTAGCCTCAACAAATTATGACTGGGATCAGACAGTTGGATTTCAATCACCTGTTCCTTTTGTTCGAGGTGGATATAAGCATCTTCCAGTGGGTCAGTCATAGATAAGGGATAGTCAGGAGAGATAGTCGTCAGCCAAATGATAGTTCAGATATCTCATATGTTTAAATTCTAGCAGAGGCCCTCTAATATAAAGGAGGGGGTCGGGCAAGATAAATACCAGCCAAAGGTATTAAACTGACATCTTATGTACAGTATATGGTCAGCTTAAAAGCGGAACTTACTATTCCTAATAATGCACCCTTCAGTAAAGAAAAGAAGAAATGTTCACCACGAACAATTTCCTCATAAAGAAAGGAATTGAGATAACCCTAATGTCAAGAAATAATAATAGTAATCTCCAAGATCCCTCCTTATTGAGGATCAATTCTTTTGGCAATCATATACTGTACATTAGACGTATGTTGGCTGAGACTCTTGACCAGGCAGCTATCTAGTGGATAAAGGTGTGCACCCCTCCAAAAAAACACATGGGGCTGTTATTTTTCAACATTTTTAGTACTTATCAATTTGGGGCTGCCTCTTTTATTTAATAAGAGTGGGCAGACCCAGATTAGTGAATTCTCTACATAGCAGGTCTTAACAGAAATGCTTAATGACCCCCGAAAGGACACAACTTTCTCGTAAATTTTCGGGTTGTGGAATTCCGGCATGCAGAGCGGGATCCCACAACCCTCAATGGCCACTCTTGTAGAGAACTTGCTCTTTGCAAACTTTACTAAGCTCTTATGAAACAGTAACTGCTCTAGTCATGTTCCGGTGTGCACACATCTGTTCTTGCATTCCTCGCAGCTGTATTACAGCTTAGTCATTCTCACCTTCTGGTGCTACGACTACGTGAAAAAGATTCAGGACTCAGTTGTAGCTTAATTTGATATTGGTCATCTACATAAAGAAAAGCATATATTCTTGTTCATCTACTGCGGAAACAGTGTATTTACAATAAAAAGTTGTATTTTCTGCGGAGAATATGATTTATCTTCTGCCAAGGATTCCACCCTTTACCTGCACCTCTACACCCACCTTATAGAGTGCTCATGAAATCTTACTCTTTGGCTATGAGAGCAGCTGGAGAGAAGTGGGACCCCACTTTGCATAAGTTCAGGTGCAACATTTGTTAGAATGTTGAAGGGGGCATTAGAAACGTGTTTGAACATTTCTGGGTCTCGGGCTTCATCTATGCCAGAAGTCCCAGCTTAACAAGCCCACTCGGTGGCAATAATAAAAAGATATGTTTGGGATCAAGTGGGGGACAGTGCAGAGTGCAGGAGCCAGAGAGGGGAGTGGTAAGGTGAGTTTGTTTGTTTTCTTTTCTGTATTGATGGTCCTTTACAGTTCATCAGCCATCATTTTGCTTAATCGGTGTAGAAGCAAAAGAAAACAAATTGGTATTTTGACAAATTTGTGATATTCGAGTAGAATTCAATTCCACTTCAATATATTTGCTCATCTCTAAAATGACCTTGTGCATACTCATTAGATGCTTCAATGCAAAGGATAGGATCTGAGTCAGGCTATTGCTACTAATGTATATGTAAATTTCCTTAAACAACAGGAAAATACAAGTATAGAATAAGCCCAGTGGCTGATGTGAAAATTGCAGGTTTTTACTTTTTTCTCTTTAATACATATTGTGATATGGAAAAATAACATTGCCAAAATTTAAAAAAATAAATAGTTTTAACCCAAAAAACAATTTAAACAATAGTTCGTTTTCTGATGACACATTCCCTTTAAATTCTTCAACAGAGGGTTATATGTGACTTGCCTCTTCGAGAACAAAATCTCTTGCCCCACCTATTGGAGGTAGCAGCTCAGTATTGACCCTTTTAAGAGTCTTTCTATAGGACGTAAGGTGCTGCAAAGAACAATGGCAGCCTATTACTATTATTGATCGTTCAGTGTTAATTGGCGGTCGTTTAAAGAATCTTTAGTATATACAGCCAACCAAAATTGTGTCTTAAAGGAAAAGAAATCTGGGATCTTGCCTCTGATCAAGGATCAATGACTTACTTTAAGTGATCGGCATGATCACATATCTGCAGCATGATGACGATTATATCACTTTGCCCTGTAAGCCTGATATTGCAGTGTGCCAAACAAATTTTCTAAATGACCTTCCTTCCTCTGTTTCTTAGTATACTTACTTTGATGGAAACCCTCTAGCATTGCCAGACAGACACCTGTAGGCGAATACGACAGCATCAATCTCTTCTACCTAAATTGAGAATTGCATCTGCATGACACACTGAGACCTATAAATAAAAAACCTGCGGCACTTAAAATAATCAATCCCTTTATGTGGTACATCTTGGGGCTATTGATCAAGGCAGAAAGAAGAACTGTTGGGAGAGTGCTTTTATGTAGATGTTAATGTCCTCCAAATGAATAACAATAAGGTGAGGGATAAACAAATAAAGGCCTGAGTTAATTATCCGCGTGATAAAAGTTTATTTTAGTTTTTAACCTCAGGCATTAAGTACAAGGTTAGTCAATCTCTCTGGATAAAGGATTAATGCTAAACATAAAGAAGGTATACTCCAACATGAAAAAAAATACAAGTACAAAAACATTTCAAAGTATATGCACAAATTTAGCCAACATAAAATATCTCTCTGGATAAGAGTTGAATGTTGCCATCTTCCATCTCCTCCACCTCCAAATTATAACCTTACCAATTCCAAATCCTCTTTTGATTGTTCTTCCTGCCTCCTATCTTTGAGTCCTCACATTATCAGCAATTTTTGATAAAAAAAAAATACTATCCACAATAGAGATCATACGATGAAAGAAAGAAGATATTGTTAGAGGTAGGTTTGGAATTTATCAAGATCTGGACTATAAAAACAGGAAGGAATAACACTACAGGGTGGGCTATTTATATGGATACATCTAAATAAAATGGGAATGGTTGGTGATATCAACTTCCTGTTTGTGGCCCATTACCATATGGGAGGGGGAAAACTTTTCAAGATGGGTGGTGACCATGGAGGCCATTTTGAAGTTGGCCATTTTGGATCCAACCTTATTTTTTCAGTAGGAAAAGGGTCATGTGACACATCAACCTTATTGAGAATTTCACAGGAAAAACAATGGTGTGCTTGGTTTTAACATAACTTTATTATTTCATGAATTATTTACAAGTTTATGACCACCTATAAAATGTGTTCAAAGTGTTGCCCATTGTGTTGCATTGTCAATGCAACCCTCGTCTCCTACTCTTGACACACTGATAGTAACACCACAGAAGAAATGCTAGCACAGGCTTCCAGTATCCGTTGTTTCAGATGCTGCACATCTAGTATCTTCACAGCATAGACAATTGCCTTCAGATAACCCCCAAAATGAAAGTCTAAGGGGCTCAGATCGGAAGACCTTGATGGTCATTCAACTGGCCCACAATGACCAATCCGCTTTCCAGGAAACTTTTCATGTAGGAATGCTTAGACCTGACATCCGAGATGGTGCACCACCATATTATGGCTGCAACTAGGGCTTATTTTTTGGAGTAGGGATTATATTTCAACCATACTCCAAATATCCTGTAAGAGCTTATTTTTGGGGGAGGTTTTATTTTCAGGGATACACAGTGCTAGGACTGGCGGAACGCACGAAATAATAATATTAGAGAATATGAGGTGCGTTCACAGGGGTCCACCATGCAGAGATGACACCTGCAGCTAAGTAATGGCAGATGGACACTTGTTCACACGTGGGTTAATGGAAGCAAACTCTGTTGCTTCACAGAGTCGCTGTAAATACGCTGCGCCCTGTTAGCAGTCACAGGGTACAGCTGAAAGACACTAGTGAGATCCCTATTAATCACCCCCACTAAATTGGTGATTGGACTCACTCTGAACCTCGGTGGCATTTGAGCCCGCGCCTGAGGATGCCCCTGAGTCAGATGCTGAGTCCAAGCGGGAGTTCCCACCCTACACTGACTAGCAGTCAGGAAAGCGCACTGATTGCACACGGTGCCGTACAGGCAGGCACTGCAAATATATGCTGAAACATGTGCAGGTAGCACTGTCAGGTGCTAGGTAGCTTCCACCATTCGCGAGCAGTCATCATCACTAGGGATGGGAATGATTAAGGAGCTTTCATCCATCGCCAGACATTCATCTACACACACGTTATCAAGTTTATACAAGCGCATGGTCGTGCGGCCATGTGAATCTTTAATAGCTGTAGCTCTCAAGGACCTTCCTAATAGTCTAATAGGAGCAGCTACAGGACCTGAGCGTGTGACCCCCGATCTACAATGGGAGGTCATCCGTGAGCATCCTCAGTATGGAAAAAGCAGGACTGGCTACAAAGGCAGCGCCTGGAAAGGCAGCAGTAACCAAACAGTATCAGCTTGAGCCAGACGCTGGGACCGACGTTTCCACTGAGCAGGCTCCACTGTGGCTGGAGGAGAATGGGAGACCGCAGCGGACATGGTCTGAGATTCCCCTTGTGCAGCGGCGGGAACTCAACTCCTAACACATAGTAGTATGGAGAGTAAGTAAGGGCTGATTTAGACAGAATGATTTAATTGCTAATTACGGAACATTGCTGACTGTATAGGGGTAATTGATCAATATTGGTCCCCATAAAGTATATTGTCGGCAGCACATCGCCCTTTTATAGGTACAATGTGTCTAATAATAATCTTTAAGACATTTTTGCACAGTATGATAATCAATCGAGTAAGCATTAGTAAGAGCTCTCGATTCGGCAAATATAAGCATTTGGGAATGGTTGTTCGACAGTTGTTTTTATTCTGTATGTTAAATCAAAAATCGCTTTTTATGTGAGCAGCAATTTTTCCTAAGTAAACCGAGGATTAGGTGCAGGCATTACGCAAGCTGTATGCAGACCAAATTATTATATTAACAATAGTTCATCCCCATACAGCTTGCACCTGCCCTTGTTAATTGCTTTTAATCCCCTTCAAGTCCAGGTGATTTTTGTTTTTTGCACTTTGTTTTTTTTTTCTCTCATTCTTCCAAGAGCCATAGCATTTTTTTTCTCCTGTTAACATAGCCATATAAGAGCTTGTTTTTGTAGGACTTGTAGTTTTGTATAACACCATTACTTTTACCTTATAATATATTGAAAATAAAATCAATTTCAACATTTTTTCTTGGGTTATGTTTTTACAAAGTTCAATGTGCCTTAAAAATAATCAATAAGTATGATATTTTAAATAAATATGAAGAAGACAACAATACCCAGTATAACTGTAAGTTTTTTTTTAATATAATTTAAGGGTTAAAAAAGGCAACCTGATGTTTTCATAGATTACATTTTAAGGTACATACACCATTTTGATTTATATTTATTGCATTTCTAACAGGAAATGTAATGATTGAAAAACATAATTTTTGATGTTTTGATTTTCTTTTTTTGACGTTTACCATAGAGGTTAAATAATGTAATAATTTGTTAGATTAGACTTCTATGGAAACAACATCGAAAATATGTTTACTTATTTTTTTAATTCCTTATTTCTTTGTTGTTGGCAATGTAAGTCTTTGTTCACAAAGTGTTTTAGACTATCGTCAGTGGCTCCTTCGGGACGTACCTCTGAAGCCCTGGAAAATGGGATTCGGGCATATGCACTGACAGGGTCATTTACTGTAATGATGCAGAGTCACAGTGTACTCTGTCAAACATAGTTTTTGGCCTTGTATGCCTACTTGAAGTGGGCTCCAAGACGTGGTTGACTTGGTTATGCTGTCCACAAGTGATGATCGAGCACTAAAATGCACAAGTGCTCTGTACTCAAATTGATCAGGTCTGAAGTTTGGAGGGCTCAATTCTAGTACTGAGTATAATGGAAGTAAATGGGAAACTGAAGCATTTTCCAGAAGACCCTAACTGGAGGACTGGGTAGTCAGAAAAATTGCTCAAATGGATGGAAAGAGTCCAAAAATAGAATGGGAACAGCATGAGGACAATGCCTAGATACATCCTGTGTTAGGGCTAGCGGAACGCACCAAGTAATAGGGTGATAGATACGAGGTGCGTTCTCAGTCCGGGGTCCACCGTGCAGAGATACCTGCTGCAAGTAATGGTGGATGGACACTGAGCTCACACGTGGGTTAAACTTCACCCCGTGTAAAATGAAAGCAAGCTCTGTTGCCTCACAGAGTCACGCTGTACACAGGGACTAAAACCCTAACTAAAAGTTGTGCTTGCTCTGGAACTCTTCTGTGCTATCCGCACACATGAAGGAACCAGATGCTAAGCCAAGGCTAATTGCCCCCACTGATGCTAGCTGCCTGCCTGAGTGTACAGCCCCAAGGCTAAACAGACTCACACCACTTATATACAGTGTGGCAGAGTATCCACTGGCAACTGCCAAACACAAATGATATTAGCTCATGGCCGTGCGGCCATGCAAACCTTTTATAGCTGTAGCAGAATAGGAGCTGCTACAGGACCTGAGCATGTGAACCCTGACCTCCAATGAGAGGTCCTCCCCTGGTCATGCTCAGGAAGGGAAAAGCAGGACTTAGTCCCAGGAGCGCCTGCTCGCTGCCGAACAGCACTAGTTATAATGGCTGAACCTGGAAGGGCAGCAGTAACCAAATGTGCTGTATCTCTCCTGGCCAGGCGCTGGGACTGATGTCTCCGCTGAGCAGGCTCCACTGCAGCTGGAGAAGAATGAGAGACCGCAGCGGACATGGCTCGAGATTCCCCCTGTGCAGCGGCAGGAACTCGATGCCTAGCATCCTGTTTATTTTATGAAGGAAGGACTCTGAAACTCACAAAGCCTATGCTGACAATGTAAGAACTGCCAAAAATTAGAAGGAAGAGGGATTCTGATACACCTTGTATTAGACGTAAAGGAAGGTCTCATACACTGTCTCATCATCATCTACCTCTTGACACACTAATTGCTGTTCCCCACCATTGTTTTTTTCTGACCATGGGAATTTGGGCATCACTGCACACGATCTCCTCATATCCATCTTTAAATGTGCAGGGCGAGAGTTCAGAATCAATAAATGGATATGTAAAGAACTCCTTGGGGTGTCCGAGTGTGGGATCACTTGTCTCCTGCGACTCACTATGGTGGGAGGAAGGAGGATCAGGGTGAAGGTTATTTGGACAACCAAAAGAAAACGCAATATCCTAAAAAATATATATTTTATTAGTAATATCTAAAAGTCATACACAATGAAAATACTAAAATGTATGCTACCAACATCAACCATCTGGGTTAGGGTAGATCAGAAAAAATAACAGGGAGGAGTAATACCTATATTCCTAACACAGTCCCTATGAGGTGGCCCTAAAGTAGCTTACACCTACCTACCAGCGGTAGGGTTGAGTATGTGAGGATGTGTATGGATATTTTGGCCGATGAAAAAACATATGAGGTGTTACGTCGTGATCCATCCCCTGAGTATAAAAAGAGTCTTAATGACATTCTAACTAGAGCTCTTGAAGCTCACTTGATTTCAAAAAATGAATTGAATTTCCTGTTACCAAAGAGTCCTGTCATTGCAACATTTTATGCAATCCCAAAAATCCACAAAAGGGTATCCGCCGCTTAAAGGCAGGCCAATAGTGTCAGGGATAGACGATCTTGGACAAAACAGTAGCGTCTACCTTGACCAGGTGTTGAGGCCATTTGTTGTAGCCTTGCCATCGTACACGAGAGATACAACGGATCTATTGACCAAACTGGATGGGGTCTCTGTGGAAGCAGGGACAATACTCATCTCAATAGATGTTGAGGCTTTGTACTCGAGTATTCATCATGAGGCGGGACTTAAGGCAGTTCAATTTTTTCTGAACACACGAGGTAACCATCTAGCCCCACATAACAACTTTGTGATGACTCTGCTTGAGTATGTGTTGTGCCATAACTTTTTCCTATTTAATGGGAAGTTCTACCACCAGCTCAGGGGCACCGCTATGGGTAGCCCCTGTGCGCCCACTTATGCGAATCTGCTCCTGGGCTGGTGGGAGGACACGGTGGTCTTTGGGGACGGGGATGCCGTCTGGGGACCCCATATACAATTTTGGGGTCGTTATATAGACGACATCCTCGTCCTCTGGACGGGTGACATACCCACTTTCCATTCCTTTATGGACTTTCTAAACGACAACCAACTAGGCCTCAGATTCACACATGAGGTGGGGGGAAGAGAGATTTCATTTCTTGATGTGAAACTGTCCATAGAAGAGAATGGATCAATAAGAACTACCCTCTTTCGCAAACCAACAGCGGCCAATGGCCTGCTAAGATGGGAGAGCTATCACCCGACTCCACTGAAACGAGGGATACCAAAAGGACAGTTTTTAAGGTTGAGGCGAAACTGTTCTGAAAATGGAGACTATCTAAATAAAGCAAGAGATCTTAAAAAGAGATTTATGGATCGTGGCTATCCAAGGGTTTTGCTTGAGGAAGCCAATCAATATGCCAAAACCGCGGAAAGGACAACACTGCTTCATCCCCGAAGAAAAGAGAACGAGACCCCTAAAACAAGACTTATTGGTACTTTTGATGACCAGCAAGAAAGGGTCATGGCCATTTTGAGAAAACACTGGGGTATTTTGCGAACAGACCCAGATCTTAATAGATGGATTTTCCCCTACCCGTCTGTCACCTATAGGAAGGGCAGGTCTATTAGAGACTTGGTGGTTGATAGCCACTATAATCCACCAAAAACAAAAGAGACATGGCTAGCGAACAGATCTGTGGGGACATTTAGATGTGGCCACTGTAGGTTCTGTAACCATATTACACCATCCTCTACGTTTCAGAGTTCGGTGACTAAAAGGATATACAAAAACAGACAATTTGGGAATTGTAAAACGGAGGGTGTCGTGTATGTCTGTACGTGCTCTTGCCCGATGAACTACGTTGGAAAAACAAAGCGACAACTGCGGGTCAGAATGGGCGAGCACTTAGGTGACATCAGACATGGGCGGGACTCCCCGTTGGCCAGACATGTCAACTCTGTGCATAATGGGGATGTTGATAGTATCTCGTTCAAAATCATTGAGGTAGTCTATCCCTCGATCAGACAGGGAGACTGGGACAATAAGATCCTACAGCGAGAATGCAGATGGATCTTTTGGATGGAGAGCATGAGCCCTGGTGGACTCAATGAACAACTGACATATACCTGCTTCATTTAGAATTGCTCGTGTGTAAGATATTAATTTTGGTAGTTAACCCTTTTCGTCCATTGTTTATGACTGATTGAGAAAGTCTAAGACACTGTAGGTCATTCTGTTCCCTGCAGTTGTACCTTCATCAATGGATGCCTGAGGGCATCGGAGTGTGGGCATTGATGCCCCTAGACAAAGAACACGATGGTGGTATGTGTGGAGGCATACACATGGAACGGTGGCAATATATGTGAGAAGTATGATACGGTAGAATGTCTAGCCTGATAAATAGTTCAGTGTACTACAAGAATACACTATATCTGCATAATTTTGATTTGACTGGTCTGTTACTGTCCCGTAAATGTGAACCAGACATTTTGAGTCTCAATTATATGACCTAGAAAATAGTTAACCACTGTGATACTCGGCAACAACATCTGGCCGATAGGTAGACAAGCTGTTGACTGAGTAAGAGATTAGCTTGTCTTCTCACTCTGGGAGCGTCTGTTCCATCACTCTACGCTCCATCTGTTTGGGAACGCTGTGAGATACGTGATGAGGAGCCAGCCCTGACGTGAACATGAGGCGCATATGTAATTGACAGACTGGCAAGCGAACAACTAAGCCAGCACTGATGCGCATGTCAGCACTGGCTGACACGCATTTGCGTTCCACTATTCAAGGAGCGCAGGAAGACACGCGATATGGGGGCGGGACCTAGCCCTGACGCGCACAAGAGACAGGTTCGTGCAGCACTTCCTGTATTGATACTAAGCTTGGGCGCTCCGTTCGGGACAGTTTGAAATCTAAGTAAAAGGGTTTTTTTGAGTACATATAATGAGCGCGGGATGGGAACACTGCGCATGCCCATGTGGGCGACGCGCATTCCATTCGGGATGGTTATGTGAGATTTGGGGGAGGGACCAGGCCCCATGCTGCATCACGAGCGCACGCCAAATATGTAAGAGCGGCGCCGCTATTATGGATCCTGCCACTCAATGTGCAGTAGATGACAGCTGTCTCTGAGCGTTACGGTACTTTTGAGCTATTAAGTACGGCGTGTTTGCCTCCGCACGCCACTATCCATTTCCTGAGCCACTGCTGCTACACCCTAATTTATCCCCTGATGAGCCCCTATACTGGGAAGGGGCGAAATGCTTAGGGATGGCGAGATGGGACGAATGATGTCACATACTCAGATAAGTTATTTTGATTTGTCATGGCAGACTGCACATAGTTTCTATGCGTAGGTAAGGAATGAGGGATTGGCCTCGGTTCCTTGTCAAGCTCATATATATATCTGCATGGTATGTAGGGTGGAAATTTATATATCACCCGTATAAGCCCACATAGTCTTGAGCTAATTATCCACCAATATATAAAAGAAAGGGCTGTTTTTGGATGTACTGGGCTTCTTTATATACTGATCCAACATAAATGGGAGACACCATTTGTGATACGTATGTGACATAGCATATATCTGCTTTTTTCTTGTTCTGTTTAATATTTTGTTTATTTTTTGATGTTTGATATGTGATATTGAACATGCAGGTATCCAGGGTCCTATTTTGAATCCCATTCAGATTGATGAGCATAGAATTGGTTATAGGATTGACTATAGAATCCACCTACGAGAAGGGCTTGAGGGATTGGCCTCAGATATATCGGGCTCTGGTATATATCGGTCTAATTTAAATGTAAGAAAATATACTCTATCTTGTGAGTGAGCTATTTTTTTTTTTTGTTGTTTACCCTATACATGGGTTCTGTGTGCAAGTCTGCCTTTAATGACGTATAGATCACGTACTAATAAAAACAGTGACACATTGGTATAGACACCAGAGGTATATCTTTTTTTGTTTTGACCTCTGAGTGTTTGTGAGCACAATACATCTGTGCCTTATCTGTACCCCCGATCTTGAATTTTTTGAATTTCCGCTTGGGTATTACTATCTATACTCTAAATATTTTTCTTGTCTCAAGCGATGTATATAATATTCTCGGCTGACTGAGCCGTGGGGTACAAGCAACCTAGTGACTTTTTACGCAGCATTATTTTTCTGCTGCGTTGTTTTTTAGAATCTCTGTAGGTTTTTGTTTCACTTTTTTTTCACTTTTTTACACTTTTTTTTCACGTTTTTTTGGTTAGTGTGACCCTATCGGTCATTTTGTGTGTATGTCTGTGGGGTACCTGGGCGTGGGTAGCTGACAGGGCCTAATAGGGCAAGAAGGGACAGTCGACGTGGAGCGGGGGCGCCATATCGCAATCTAGGGTGCCAACCTCCGCTGGTAGGTAGGTGTAAGCTGCTTTAGGGCGTGCCAACCTCCGCTGGTAGGTAGGTGTAAGCTGCTTTAGGGCCACCTCATAGGGACTGTGTTAGGAATATAGGTATTACTCCTCCCTGTTATTTTTTCTGATCTACCCTAACCCAGATGGTTGATGTTGGTAGCATACATTTTAGTATTTTCATTGTGTATGACTTTTAGATATTACTAATAAAATATATATTTTTTAGGATATTGCGTTTTCTTTTGGTTGTCTAATTGAGTATATCCTGATACTATTTGAGCTGGTTGTTTTTTGAAGGTTATTTGGTCCAGACTCATGGCTATTGAGACTGGACTGTGTGGAAGACAGAGTAGTGCTGGGAAACATACAGAAAGCATAATATATCATACATTCGACCACCTGTTCACACAGTTCTGGCTTCAAAAATCGTGTACCAAACACCTATGCAAAGATGGACAGAAGTTAGGCATTCTGGATAAGCATGTTTGTTATGTTCCCACAGCAGCCAGAGTTTCACCTGACTCTGGGCCTCTGTGTGCACCATCAGCAGCAAGTCCAATTCCTCATCCTTTAGCGAACGCCTTGCGCATTTAAAATTTGGTATATGCCTGCAAACTTTCCGGTATCAATAGTGAAAAGAAAATATGTCTTATATAAGACCTTATGACGCGATGCGGACGGCCAAACACAGTAATGCCAACATGGCTATGGCATTACTGTGCATGGCAGGCAATCCCTGCATGTTTATTGACTGTCTAACAGCAGCAAAATATGTGGGGTGGGACTCGAGCTTGGCTCTCGAGCACCCGCGATACTCGATCGATTTAATGAGAGTACCCGAGCACCCGTAAGCTCTACTGTGTATCAAGCAGTGTCGAGCACGCTTGCTAATCACTGGTGGCCACCTCAAATAGGTGCATACATCCAAAATTGGTGTCCAGTAGAGCACATATTGATTCCATCTGAATTATTACAGTCATTTGAGAATGGAGACCATTTTCCGGAAGAATCACAGTTGCATATTTTTTCAAGCACTTTGCACCCATCTATGATGTTGAGAAAATTCCTTAAATACTTTTGAAATAAATCAATTATTACTGTCAGAAAGAACTGTTTCAGGTATCAGTGGATACGAAAACATTTTCACTGTCCTTAAAATGCTTGCAAACAGGGGCGTAATTACCGCGGTCGCAGCGGTCGCCGCTGCGACTGGGCCCGACGGGTCAGGGGCCTGGAAGGTCTGAGGCACCCGACACCATGTTGCAGTGCAGGAGATTTCTCCCTCACGGCAACAGTCAGAGGTGTATCTAGGTGGAGGGGGTAGCCGAGGTATGGGAGAGATAGGAAGCAGCTCCAGTCAGCACAGTGAGACATCATCTCCTGCTCTGCAGCCCCGGAAGGCGAGAGCAGGGGGGAGGGGGAGAGGTGTGGGACAGGACAGAGCTGCTCTAGTCAGGAGAAGCTGAGGAGCTGCACGTTTATATCATCCTCCCCAGTACCAGAGAGGAGA
Source organism: Ranitomeya imitator (assembly GCF_032444005.1). Lineage (NCBI taxonomy): Eukaryota > Metazoa > Chordata > Amphibia > Anura > Dendrobatidae > Ranitomeya > Ranitomeya imitator. The sequence goes on along the minus strand of NC_091287.1, from coordinate 68,302,167 downwards.
GTGTGAGATGTGTGTATGAGCAGGTATCGTGTGTGTGTGTGATCTGTAGTGTGTGTGTGATCTGTAGTGTGTGTGTGTGTGTGATCTGTAGTGTGTGATCTGTAGTGTGTGTGTGTGTGTGTGATCTGTAGTGTGTGTGTGTGTGATCTGTAGTGTGTGATCTGTAATGTGTTTGTGTGTGATCTGTAGTGTGTGATCTTTAGTGTGTGTGTGTGATCTGTAGTATGTGTGTGATCTGTAGTGTGTGCGTGCGTGCGTGTATGTAATCTGTAGTGTGTGTGTGTGATCTGTTGTATGTGTGTGTGTGAGGCAGGGGCGTAACTACTACGGTCGCAGTGGTCGGCGTTGCGACTTGGCCTGGCAGGTCAGGGGCCCGGCCGCTGCCGCATTGAACTATACTGGCGTCTATGATGCTGGTACAGTTCAAAGCAATGATGGAGGAGAGAGCATCAGCTGACACTCCCTCTCCCATCATTCCCCTCTGCCTCTGACACTGCGGGTGCGTGATGACATCACTTCATCACGCACCGGCTGTCTGCAGGACCCAGGCAGTGCAGCATCTGCACAGGTGATGGCGGCCGCCATATTGGCAGAGCCTGTGGTGGCTGCTGGGTCCAAGGAACATTCAGCTCCAGATCTGGCGGGGGGCACATGGACCGATCCACCTAGGAGGGCCATGCCGCAGCCACTCAGCCATGTGGATGATCCAGGGATGAACATGGAGGTGTACGGAACCGGCAGCAGTGAAGTGTGTCTGCTGCCCATGTGTCGCCGTCTTCGGCCCCCAGCATCCCCGGCCCCATGTAACACCAGCCCCATTTCCTCCCTGCTCTCCCGTGCCCCATGTCCTCGTAGGTCCCCAGGTTCAGGTCATTGTGCTCCTCCAGGCCTCCATATGCGCATTGTTACTCCTCCCCTGGTCCCCCAATGCTCTCCATCTCCCATGCCCTGAGTCCTCCTGCTCCTCCCATGCATTCCCAGCCCCTTGTCCCCATGTGACCCTTCTGCCCTGCTCTCAAGTCTCCCCGTGTTTCTCACCGTGTGTTCCCAATCTACCCTGTCCTCATAATCCCTGTGACCCCTTTTTCCCTGCCCCCAAGTCTCCCCATCTTCCCCTGTCCCCTTGCAACTCCGTCTACTTGCGTCCCTATCTATTCTGCCCTCGGAGTCCCCTTGTGTCCTCTTGTGCCTGTCTCCCTTTGCCGCCTAGTCCCCGTGTGTCCCCTTGTGCCCTTTTCCTCTTCTTCCTGGTCCGCATGAGTCCCCTTGTGCTTGTGTCCCTTGTTCCCGTGTGTAGCCTTGTGTCAGTCTCCCTTGTCCACTAGTCCCTGTGCGTCCCCTTGTGCCTGTCTCCTTTGTCCCCTTGTGCTTGTGTCCCTTGTTCCCTTGTGTCAGTCTCCCTTGCCCACTAGTCCCCTTGTGCCCTTCTCCCTTGCCTCCTAACCCGCATGTGTCCCATTGTGCCTGTCTTTCTTGCTCCCTAGCCCCCCTGTGTCACCATTGTGCCTGTCTCCCCTAGCCCCCATGTGTCCTTCTCCCCTGCCCCATAGTCACCATTTGCCTGTGTCTTTCTCACTGCACCTGTATGGAGGGGCTGCATTATACTATGAGGGGGGCTGCATTATATTCTATGGGGGTTACATTATATTGTATGGTGGGGCTGCATTATACTTTTGTGGGGTGGCTGCATTATACTCTGTGGGGTGGCTGCATTATACTATATGTGGGCTGCGTTATACTGTATCGAGGACTATGGGGAATACATTATACTATATGAAGAACTATGGGGTGCATTATACTGTGAGAAGTGAATTGCACGACATGGATGACGATGGCAGTGCATTGTACTATATGGAGCACTATGAGGAGTGTATTATACTATATGGATGACTGTGCAGTGTATATTAATGTATGGAGGACTATGAGGAGTGTATAATACTATATGGAGGACTGAGGAGTGTATTATACTATATAGAGGACTATGAGGGTGCATTATACTATATGGAGCACTATGAGCAGTGTATTATACTATATGGAGGACTGAGGAGTGTAGTATACTATATGGAGGACTGAGCAGTATTACACTATATGGAGCACTATGAGGAGTGTATTTTAATATATAGAGGACTATGAGGAGTGTATTATACTATATGAAGGACTGAGGAGTGTATAATACAATATGGAGGACTATGGAGAGTGTATTATACTATATGGATGACTATGGAGAGTGTATTATACTATATGGATGACTATGAACTGTGCAGTATATTATATAGAGGACTATGGGGGTGCAATATATTATAAGGAGTACAATGGGGGTGCATTATACTTATTATATGGATCCCCATGCCTTCTATGTAAGCCCCTGATGAGTATAATGGTTTATTTTCTTTTATAAATTACATAACAATGGCAGTACGGGGGGGCAGATATATACCAGGATGGGGCACCGGATAGTTACACCACTGAGGTCACACTATGCAACTTTGCAATAAAGCTATAGTGTGCGAAATGAATAGGGAAAATCTGAATTTGGGTGGAAAATATTTTTGCATGGTTGGGGGGCCCCATTTGAAAGTTTGCATCGGGGCCCATAACTTTCTAGTTATGCCACTGCTTGCAAATAACTAAAAATAAGAAGCGGGAACTATGACAAATATGCACTGTGCTTTTGCTTTTTGCAAGGAGATATGAATGATCAGACCCATTACATTACATCAAAATATCTGAGCCACAAATCTTTTCAAACCTTTTGTAAAATCTTTTGTTTTAAGGCTACCCTGACAAACTACGCTGTCATTATAGAAAGCTGTAAGAGGCTGCTGGATGCTTTTCTCTGAGAATAAAAAAGCCCCTGGGAATATGTAGCAAATGTAGCAAACGTTGCAAAACGTGTTTTTTTTCTTCGTTTACATTACCCCAGGAACAAGTTTGATTTCATGTAATTGATGGATAAAGCATTAGTATGACTGCGCAATGAAATAATCAGGGCTTGCCACTTTATAATCCTGTTGCCTGCTGATATTGAAAAAACTGGTCTCTGGATATGGGAGTGTCTTTTAAAGTTGCAGACCATCAGCTGGATAAATGGAAAAAGTAGAGAAAACTGCAAATCCACAGCAAGTAAATCATGATGATGGCAATGGTAAGCACATATGTAACTAAACACCCCAAAATCACAATAAGGTCTTGTAGGAAGATGGACTGGGTCAGTGAAATTTCTCTCGTGTCGGTTCCAGAACTATTGGGGCTGTCACCATTGTTGCTTGGGGGAAACCTTTTTGATCCAGGCAGACATTTGCACTCTACTGTAGGGGCGTGTCAGGGATAAAAGTCTGTGTGCACGGGAAAGTGGGACACTTGGCGGGAAGACAGAGCGTGCAGCAGGAGAAGATTGACTCACTTTCCAGCGGACTACGCGATAGGACAGTCCTGCGCTGCAGCACCTCAGCCCTTGTGCACCCTGACTGTGGAGGACGTGAATCCGTGTGTGTCCTCTGACTCCTGTACCCGAGAGTCTGCCCCACATCATTCCGCTGACTGCCACGAGTGCGTGGCCCAAACCTTACCAGGCGAGTGACCCAGAGTCAGGTGGCCTTATCGCTGCCACTGAACTTGGACACTTTTCGGTTGTGTCAGAGACTGCTTCACACCACGTACATCAGCCCGGTAATCGAGAACTTTGCCTCTGGGAGCCATGATGCACCCCTTCCATCAAGAGCCAGTGCATCAACTTCCTTCAGGAACAGACCAGAGACTTCACACGTCGCCAAAGGCGCCACCGTGGGATTCCAAGTTTGCATTGCCTGAAAACCATGAGACTGATAAGTTTACCAGTTTTATAACCGTTTGTTCTCACCCTAACATTATACCCAGTTTTATGCACCTCTTAACCCTTCCTTTCCCTGTGAGGAGTATCCCTTCTAATAAACCCTTTAACTCTTGCTCTGCCTCCTGCTCATCACTGTATCCCGCGTTCCTGCTATTCTTACAGCCTGACTCACACATCACTAACTAATCAGGGTCTGCATGCCAAAACCATGAGTGAAACCCAGAGAAAGAACACCTGTTCTGTGTCCTGGAGACACTTGCGGCCTCAGCACACAAACACCAATAAAAATCTGACCAAAACCATAGATGTGTGAACAAAGCTCATCAACTTCCATATCCAAATTACTAAAAAAAATTGTATGTTCATAATCAAGCTTAATAGATGAATGACATATCTTATCTTTGATTCATACCATTAGGATATATGGTGTTTAAAGGGACACTGTCACCTGAATTTGGAGGGAACAATCTTCAGCCATGGAGGTGGGGTTTTGGGGTTTTTGATTCACCCTTTCCTTACCCGCTGGCTGCATGCTGGCTGCAATATTGGATTGAAGTTCATTCTCTGTCCTCCACAGTACACGCCTGCACAAGACAAGATTGCCTTGCGCAGGCGTGTACTACGGAGGACAGAGAATGAACTTCAATCCAATATTGCAGCCAGCATGCAGCCAGCGGGTAAGGAAAGGGTGAATCAAAAACCCCAAAACCCCGCCTCCATGGCTGAAGATTGTTCCCTCCAAATTCAGGTGACAGTGTCCCTTTAATTTAAAAATCCACGATGCTTCTCTCAAAAGCGCCTGTATGCGCAAGTCTCTGAATCTCCACCTCTTGGTGGACAATTGGCTTTTTCAATGTCATTGAACTAAGATACTCCACACTAGCACCGTCCTGTTCTACAAAGTATTTAACGGCTCCTGAATGAGATGTGTTTTTACTATAAATATTGGAAATGTGTTCGCAGATTCTCTCTTTAAGATTTCTGATTATACACCCTATGTATTTAACATTAACTTTTTTGCATTCAATACAATATTTCACAGTTAATAAAAGAGCCAATATTGTGACTCATTTCATGTGGCAAATTCACAGACTGTCTTTTCTCTGCCCTAATGCACACATTGTATATCTGTTTACCACATTAAAAAAAGCCAGGACTAACCATGTTGTAGTGGTTTCTTTTTTTCTTCATATACTGTATAAACTTTGGGATAAGAGGTCACGTGTCATGGGTTTACTGTGACAGAGAGGAGCCAAAACACCCCAGAATCTGATTTCTCCTACTCCAGCACTAATTAGAGGCACTTCACCTTCATATTAACTGGTGCAGGTTTATTTTAGCAGTGCAGGGGTTAATCTGCTTAGTTGGGAGCTCTTGGAAGCTTTCCTGCATTAAGGCACACAGCTGTTCACTCTTAGCCAGTCCCCTCTCCTATATATTTTGGGTTCTGGCCAGCATTAATTGCCAGAGCAAGCTTCATTTTGCTGCATGGTTTAGGAGATGGTAGTTTAATGTTGTTTGAGAAGGAGTTTGGTGGTTTTATCTGAGACTGTTGCAAGGTTTTTACTACACTGCTACTGGACTACAGAACTACTACTACTACACTATAATACAATGTACTACAGAACATCAGTGACTTCTTCTGTTCCTGCCATCTCCATACCTCCATAATTCTGACATCTCCCTGTCCGTGGTTGGCACTAAAATAAAACCCAGACAGCAGGTGTGCTGTCTAGGTGTTATGTTCAACACCAATCTTTCCTTCACCTCCTTTATACAATCTCTTGCCCGCTCTTATCACTTGCACCTGAAGAACTCCTCTAGAATTTGCTCCTTTCTCACCATGGAAACCCCAAAAAAACTCACTGTTGCCTTGATCCACTCCCGCCTTGACTACTGCAATTCTTTATTGATTGGCCTCCCCTCACTTGACTTTCCGCTGTCCAGTCCATTCTTAATGCAGTCATCTATCTGGCTAATCATTACTCGGATGCTTCCACTCTGTGCCAGTCACTGCACTTGCTGCCAGTACCTTATAGGATCCAATTTAAATTGATTGTTCTCATACACATAGGGCATCAAAGACCTCGCCCTATCCTGGATCACCTCGTACCTTTCCAACTGCACATTCAGCGTCTCCCACTCCCATACTACCTCCTCATCCCACCCTCTCTCTGTTGGAGTCCCCCAAGGCTCTGTTCTAGGACCCCTACTCTTCTCAATCTATACACTTGGCTTGGGACAACTCATAAAGTCCCATGGATTCCAGTACCACCTCTATGCTGATGACACTCAGATCTACCTCTCTGGCCCAGACGTCACCGCTCTGCTGTCCAGAATCCCAGAGTGCCTATCAGCCATATCCTCCTTCTTCTCCTCTCGCTTCCTCAAACTCAATGTGGACAAATCTGAACTCATCATCTTTCCTCCATCCCACAAATCTTCCTTACCTGACCTATCTATCGCAGTCAATGACATCATGCTTTCCCCTGTACCCGAAGTCCGTTGCCTCGGAGTAACCTTCGACTCTGCCCTGTCCTTCAAACCACACATCCAAGCTCTTTCCACCTCCTGTCGCCTCCAGCTCAAAAATATCTCCAGGATCCGTCCTTTTCTCAACCCCCAATCTACTAAAATGCTTGTGCACGCCCTCATCATTTCCCGCCTTGACTACTGCAACATCCTTTTCTGTGGCCTCCCTGCTAACACCCTTGCACCTCTCCAGCCCATCCTTAACTCTGCTGCCCGACTAATCCATCTCTCTCCTCGCTACTCCTCCGCTTCCCCCCTCTGCAAATCTCTTCACTGGCTCCCATTCCCTCAGCGTATCCAGTTCAAATTGCTAATACTGACCTATAAAGCCATCCACAACCTGTCTCCTCCCTATATCTCTGAACTAATCTCTCGATATCTTCCCTCACGTGATCTCCGGTCCTCCCAAGACCTCCTTCTCTCCTCCACACTTATTCGCTCCTCATCCAATCGCCTCCAAGACTTCTCCCGAATATCCCCCATCCTCTGGAACTCTCTGCCCCAACACGTCCGACTATCAACCACAGTCGGATCCTTCAGACGGAACCTGAAAACTCATCTCTTCAGGAAAGCCTACAGCCTGCACTGACACCGCTGTTGCCTCATCACTATCGAAGCTACCGCCTCACCAACACCGGAGCTACCGCCTCACCAACACCGGAGCTACCGCCTCACCAACACCGGAGCTACCGCCTCACCAACACCGGAGCTACCGCCTCACCAACACCGGAGCTCCTGCAACCCTCAACCTACTGTCTCCTTCCCCATAATCCTGTAGAATGTAAGGCCGCAAGGGCAGGGTCCTCGCCCCTCTGTATCAGTCCGTCATTGTTAGTTTGTTTACTGTATGTGATATTTGTAACTTGTATGTAACCGCTTGTCATGTACAGCACCATGGAATCAATGGTGCTATATAAATAAATAATAATAATAATAATACACAAAGCTCTCCACAGTGTGGCACCCCCCTACATCTCCTCCCTCATTTCTGTTTATTGTCCTACCTGCTTGTTACACTCCACAAGTGACTTTTGACTAACATCTGCACATATCCGTACCTCCCACTCCTGGCTCCAAGACTTGTCCTGAGCTGCACCAATACTTTACAATGCTCAACCCCAAGAAATTAGGACAAACCACAACTTACACAGTTTTAGCTTCTCCTTAAGAAAAACATCTGTTTGGGGCGGACTATTACGTTCCCTAATCAAAGTCATCTACTATATAAAGCTGAATGTGTGTGTGTGTGTGTGTATGTCCGGGATTGGCATCTGCACCGTCACAGCTACAGCCACAAAATTTTGCACAGTCACACGTCTGGACCCCGAGAGCGTCATAGGCTATATTGTGAGGCGAAATTTTAACCCCGCGCGTTCCAATTCACCAAACAATTTTGCCCCTATCTACATAATGGGGAAAAAAGTGAAAGGAAAAGTGTTGGAAGCGTCGCAGCTACAGCAACAAAATTTTGCACAGTCACACGTCTGGACCCTGACAGCGTCATAGGCTACGTTGTGAGGTGAAATTTTAACCCCGCGCGTTCCAATTCAACAAACAATTTTGCCCCTATCTACATAATGGGGAAAAAAGTGAAAGGAAAAGTGTTGGAAGCGTCGCAGCTACAGCAACAAAATTTTGCACAGTCACACGTCTGGACCCTGAGAGCTATAAAGGCACAGATGATTGGCCTCGGGGAGACCAAAACATCCAACACCGCGGAGACACCATCACGTGTTTCTCAACGCAGTGATTCCAGAACACTGCCCCCATCCCTTATGGGAAATATGCAAATGCAAGTAAAGAAGCTGCGGAGACACCATCACGTGTTTCTCAACGCAAGCAGTAAATAGCCAGGCCTTTCCCCGGGAAGGAACAACCACGGGAAGGGCAGCATCCTATGAAGGAAAGCCACCTATGCCAAGCATGGTATCCATCCACAGACAGCTGTTTCGGGGAAACAGCTGTCTGTGGATGGATACCATGCTTGGCATAGGTGGCTTTCCTTCATAGGATGCTGCCCTTCCCGTGGTTGTTCCTTCCCGGGGAAAGGCCTGGCTATTTACTGCTTGCGTTGAGAAACACGTGATGGTGTCTCCGCAGCTTCTTTACTTGGACCCTGAGAGCATCATAGGCTATGTTGTGAGGTGAAATTTTAACCCCACGCTTTCCAATTCACCAAACTATTTTTCCCCTATCTACATAATGGGGAAAAGTGAAAAGAAAAGTGTTGGAGGCAAATTGACAGCTGCCAGATGTGAACAAGGGGGACTTAAAGAATGAGAGCGATGGCGCCAAAGAGTATATACCGATCAGTTGCTAAGGTGGGGCCCCGACATGAGATACTCACCACACATTGGGATATGAACACACACACAAAATGAGCCAAACACGACCACGTGCTTGAACACATATACCACCCTCAGCACACATTTCACCACACATACACCAACCTCGCCACATAAAAGTCGAAACACAAAACTCACCACGCGCAAAACTCGCCACATGCAAAAACTAGGCTCACGCAAAACTCGCCACAAGTGCAAAACTCACCTCATGGAAAACTCGCCACACGCAAAACTTGCACACGCGGAAAAATTGCCACATGCACAAAATTTGCAACACATGCAAAAGTTGCCTCACTCAAAACTTGCACATACTCAAAAGGCACCAGACATAAAACTCACCACGCGCAAAACTCGCCATGCGCAAAACTTGCTGCACACAACTTGCTACACTAACCTGTCACATGCAACTCGACACACAAAAAGTTGCTACACGCATGTTGCCACACAAAACTCATCTCACAAAAGTCGCTACATGCATGTCGCCACACACAACTCAACACACACAACTTGACAGACGAAACTCGCCCTAAAACACACACAAGTCTGGTATTAGCCTTCAAAAATAAAAATCTGATTAATAAGCAGACAAACTACAAGAGCAACAAATGTACCATATAGGAAATACAGCAGCTGTCAGTCACATAACCTGTCTATTATGTGTATGTGTGAGCTAATATATACTGCCAGGGGGAGGGCTTCCTGTTGGCTGGGGATTTATCAGGCTGCCAATTTATCTTACAAATACTGAGGTAAAAATACTGAGCAAATAACGTGTTAACGAGGTCTAATACAGGAGATCACACAGGTATATACTATATACAGGAGAGATGACACACAGGTATACACTATATAGAGGAGGAGATGACATACAGGTACATATATATACAGGAGGAGATGACATACAGGTATATACTATATACAGGAGGAGATGACACACAGGTATATACTATTTACAGGAGCAGATTACCTTCAGGTATATACTATATACAGGAGGAGATGACATACAGGTATATGCTATATATAGAAGATGACATACAGGTATATACTATATACAGGAGGAGATGACACACAGATATATACTATATACAGGGGAGATGACACACAGGTATATACTATATACAGGAGGAGATGACATACAGGTATATACTATATATAGAAGGAGATGACATACAGGTATATACTATATACAGTGGGGCAAAAAAGTATTTAGTCAGTCAGCAATAGTGCAAAATCCAGCACTTAAAAAGATGAGAGGCGTCTGTAATTTACATCATAGGTAGACCTCAACTATGGGAGACAAACTGAGAAAAAAAAATCCAGAAAATCACATTGTCTGTTTTTTTAACATTTTATTTGCATTTTATGGTGGAAAATAAGTATTTGGTCAGAAACAAAATTTCATCTCAATACTTTGTAATATATCCTTTGTTGGCAATGACAGAGGTCAAACGTTTTCTGTAAGTCTTCACAAGGTTGCCACACACTGTTGTTGGTATGTTGGCCCATTCCTCCATGCAGATCTCATCTAGAGCAGTGATGTTTTTGGCTTTTCGCTTGGCAACACGGACTTTCAACTCCCTCCAAAGGTTTTCTATAGGGTTGAGATCTGGAGACTGGCTAGGCCACTCCAGGACCTTGAAATGCTTCTTACGAAGCCACTCCTTCGTTGCCCTGGCGGTGTGCTCTGGATCATTGTCATGTTGAAAGACCCAACCACGTTTCATCTTCAATGCCCTTGCTGATGGAAGGAGGTTTGCACTCAAAATCTCACGATACATGGCCCCTTTCATTCTTTCATGTACCCGGATCAGTCGTCCTGGCCCCTTTGCAGAGAAACAGCCCCAGAGCATGATGTTTCCACCACCATGCTTTACAGTAGGTATGGTGTTTGATGGATGCAACTCAGTATTCTTTTTCCTCCAAACACGACAAGTTGTGTTTCTACCAAACAGTTCCAGTTTGGTTTCATCAGACCATAGGACATTCTCGCAAAACTCCTCTGGATCATCCAAATGCTCTCTAGCAAACTTCAGACGGGTTGGCTTAAGCAGTGGGACACGTCTGGCACTGCAGGATCTGAGTCCATGGTGGCGTAGTGTGTTACTTATGGTAGGCCTTGTTACATTGGTCCCAGTTCTCTGCAGTTCATTCACTAGGTCCCCCCGCGTGGTTCTGGGATTTTTGCTCACCGTTCTTGTGATCATTCTGACCCCACGGGGTGGGATTTTGCGTGGAGCCCCAGATCGAGGGAGATTATCAGTGGTCTTGTATGTCTTCCATTTTCTAATTATTGCTCCCACTGTTGATTTCTTCACTCCAAGCTGGTTGGCTATTGCAGATTCAGTCTTCCCAGCCTGGTGCAGGGCTACAATTTTGTTTCTGGTGTCCTTTGACAGCTCTTTGGTCTTCACGATAGTGGAGTTTGGAGTCAGACTGTTTGAGGGTGTGCACAGGTGTCTTTTTATACTGATAACAAGTTTAAACAGGTGCCATTACTACAGGTAATGAGTGGAGGAAAGAGGAGACTCTTAAAGAAGAAGTTACAGGTCTGTGAGAGCCAGAAATCTTGATTGTTTGTTTCTGACCAAATACTTATTTTCCACCATAATATGCAAATAAAATGTTAAAAAAACAGACAATGTGATTTTCTGGATTTTTTTTTCTCAGTTTGTCTCCCATAGTTGAGGTCTACCTATGATGTAAATTACAGACGCCTCTCATCTTTTTAAGTGGTGGAACTTGCACTATTGCTGACTGACTAAATACTTTTTTGCCCCACTGTATAGGAGGAGATGACATACAGGTATATACTATATATAGGAGGAGATGACATACAGGTATATACTATATATAGGAGGAGATGACATACAGGTATATACTATATACAGGGGAGATGACACACAGCAGGTATATACTATATACAGGGGAGATGACATACAGGTATATACTATATACAGGAGATGACATACAGGTGTAAACTATATATAAGGGAGATGACAAACATGTATATACTGAGGTGAAAATGAGAGGTGTGAGGTGAAAATGAAAAGGTGTGAGTGCAAAATGAGAGGAGTGAGGGAAAATAGTGTAGTGATCGGAAAATGACAGATGTGAGGTCGAAATGACAAGTGTTAGGCGGGAATGAGAGGAGTGAGGGAGAAAATGAGAGGTGTGAGGGAGAAAATGAGTGCTGTGAGGGGGAAAATTAAAGATGTGATTGGGAAAATGAGAGGCGTGATGGGAAAATAAGACAAGTGAGGTGCTATAACTAACCACAGTTATTTACTATGCCCAGGCAACGCCGGGCTCTTCAGCTAGTCTACTATATAAAGCTGAATGTGTGTGTGTGTGTGTATGTGTGTGTGTGTGTGTGTGTGTATGTCCGGGATTGGCATCTGCACCGTCGCAGCTACAGCCACAAAATTTTGCACAGTCACACGTCTGGACCCCGAGAGCGTCATAGGCTATGTTGTGAGGCGAAATTTTAACCCCGCGCGTTCCAATTCACCAAACAATTTTGCCCCTATCTACATAATGGGGAAAAAAGTGAAAGGAAAAGTGTTGGAGGCGTCGCAGCTACAGAAACAAAATTTTGCACAGTCACACGTCTGGAGCCTGAGAGCGTCATAGGCTATGTTGTGAGGTGAAATTTTAACCCCGCGCTTTCCAATTCACCAAACAATTTTGCCCCTATCTACATAATTGGGAAAAAGTGAAATGAAAAGTGTTGGAAGCGTCGCAGCTACAGCAACAAAATTTTGCACAGTCACACGTCTGGACCCTGAGAGCGTCATAGGCTATGTTGTGAGGTGAAATTTTAACCCCGCACTTTCCAATTCACCAAACTATTTTTCCCCTATCTACATAATGGGGAAAAGTGAAAGGAAAAGTGTTGGAGGCAAATTGACAGCTGCCAGATGTGAACAAGGGGGACTTAAAGAATGAGAGCGATGGCGCCAAAGAGTATATATCGATCAGTTGCTAAGGTGGGGCCCGACATGAGATACTCACCACACATTGGGATATGAACACACACACAAAATGCGCCAAACACTACCACGTGCTTGAACACATATACCACCCTCAGCACACATTTCACCACACATACACCAACCTCGCCACATAAAAGTCGAAACACAAAAGTCGCCGCTCAAAACTCACCACGCGCAAAACTCGCCACATGCAAAAACTAGGCTCATGCAAAACTCGCCACAAGTGCAAAACTCACCTCATGGATAACTCGCCACACGCAAAACTTGCACACGCGGAAAAATTGCCACATGCACAAAATTTGCAACATATGCAAAAGTTGCCTCACACAAAACTTGCACATACTCAAAAGGCACCAGACATAAAACTCACCACGCGCAAAACTCGCCATGCGCAAAACTTGCTGCACACAACTTGCTACACTAACCTGTCACATGCAACTCGACACACAAAAAGTTGCTACACGCATGTTGCCACACAAAACTCATCTCACAAAAGTCGCTACATGCATGTCGCCACACACAACTCAACACACACAACTTGACAGACGAAACTCGCCCTAAAACACACACAAGTCTGGTATTAGCCTTCAAAAATAAAAATCTGATTAATAAGCAGACAAACTACAAGAGCAACAAATGTACCATATAGGAAATACAGCAGCTGTCAGTCACATGACCTGTCTATTATGTGTATGTGTGAGCTAATATATACTGCCAGGGGGAGGGCTTCCTGTTGGCTGGGGATTTATCAGGCTGCCAATTTATCTTACAAATACTGAGGTAAAAATACTGAGCAAATAACGTGTTAACGAGGTCTAATACAGGAGATCACACAGGTATATACTATATACAGGGGAGATGACACACAGATATATACTATATACAGGAGAGATGACACAGGTATATACTATATAGAGGAGGAGATGACATACAGGTACATACTATATACAGGAGGAGATGACATACAGGTATATACTATATACAGGAGGAGATGACACACAGGTATATACTATATACAGGAGCAGATTACCTACAGGTATATACTATATACAGGAGGAGATGACATACAGGTATATGCTATATATAGAAGATGACATACAGGTATATACTATATACAGGAGGAGATGACACACAGATATATACTATATACAGGGCAGATGACACACAGGTATATACTATATACAGGAGGAGATGACATACAGGTATATACTATATATAGAAGGAGATGACATACAGGTATATACTATATATAGGAGGAGATGACATACAGGTATATACTATATATAGGAGGAGATGACATACAGGTATATATTATATATAGGAGGAGATGACATACAGGTATATACTATATACAGGGGAGATGACACACAGCAGGTATATACTATATACAGGGGAGATGACATACAGGTATATACTATATACAGGAGATGACATACAGATGTATACTATATATAAGGGAGATGACAAACATGTATATACTGAGGTGAAAATGAGAGGTGTGAGGTGAAAATGAAAAGGTGTGAGTGCAAAATGAGAGGAGTGAGGGAAAATAGTGTAGTGATCGGAAAATGACAGATGTGAGGTCGAAATGACAAGTGTTAGGCGGGAATGAGAGGAGTGAGGGAGAAAATGAGAGGTGTGAGGGAGAAAATGAGATGTGAGGGGGAAAATTAAAGATCTGATTGGGAAAATGAGAGGCGTGATGGGAAAATAAGAGAAGTTACGTGCTATAACTAACCACAGTTATTTACTATGCCCAGGCAACGCCGGGCTCTTCAGCTAGTTTTATATATAGCCCACTTGCTATTTCTCTGAACATAATTCTCAGTCAAACTCTGCGGTACCCAAAAGCACTACAAATATTGGCTGGTGACAAGTTCATGCAGATTTATCTATCCCCCATTTCCTCAAGATGGCTGGACCATCATTGCAAATAAGCACCTGCACCTTGTGTCACCCCCACCTAAGTGTACATTGTAAGCTCTTGCTAGCAGGGTTGTCATTATCTTTGCTTTAAATATTGTACTTCCTTTAACTTTGTTACTTATGACTGTTGTATATGAACTGTTGAATTGTAAAGTGGTGGGTAATATGTTGGAGCTATATAATAAAGATTATTATTATTATTATAATTATTAAGGTTTTGGTTGTGTGCTAATCCCCTACTTCTCCTACTTTGGTTTTTCTCCATCCTCTACTCCCCGATGCTTACCTCTGTTGTTTGAGTATATTTGTATGATTGTTTTTTTTTTCCTTTATCCCTGTTTGTATCACCTTGTTAGTCTGTTTGAGTAGTACCATATACTGCTACTCCCCTCTTCCCTGGGTGGGTGAAGGGTAATGATTGAAGGTGGATTCAGGATCTCAGGCAAAGTATGTGGCCCCGGCGTCTTCACCATCAGAAGTAAAATGGGGAACAGATCGAGCTAGGGTGCCCATTGCGCTAGGGACAGGGGAGAAGCCCTTGGTCCCGAGATACCTCAGTGAATTTGGAGTCTACCGGCAACTCAGCCTATCTTTACCATCAGGAGCTTTTGTTAAAAAACTCGGTAGACACGTAGTCATGACCCTCCAGGATAAGCCCAGCCTATGGCTCAGTTACAGAGCACCAAGGACATTTGTATTCCCAATACCCAGAGTTCATACTTCTGGGTATCTGTTGAGTTATGTGTTATTCTGTAATTTCTTTGTCTGTACAAGTCCCCTCTAAAATATAAAGTGCCATGGAATATGTTGGCGCTACAGAAATAAAAATTATTATTATTACAGAATGCAATTGCTGTTTTGGATTAACGTGTTTGGTCACAGTGTCCGTTTTTACAATCAGTGTTTCAGCAGTATTTTCACCTATTCTCTGCAATATTATTAGAGTCATGACACGGATCAATGCCATCCATATGCTATCTGTGATTTTCACGGACCCCAAGATGTATTTTGGTACTTTTTTAAATTTGTAATGCCAGTAAAAACCATGACTCATGGTCTGAAAAAAACCCACAGACACAGATGTTTGAATGAGGCCTTAATGTGAGCAGAGATAGCTTGACTCTTTATAGGAAAGTTAAGTATGGCATAATATTTAATTCCACCAAACAACAAATTCTTCCTCACCATCTATAGTGTATAAAGTGATCAGACCTTAGTGACGCAGTACAGACAATGCCACGTCTCTACTACCCAATGACAATAATCAGCTTTGACTCACAGGTTCCCAGTGTAATTTTGAGTTGACAGCTATCATTTGACTGCTACATTCACTTAAGAATCCTGAAGACACAAAAGAGAATAGTAAAATCAAAAACACTCAGTTTGAAAAAAATGTTGCAGTAATCCGCAAGTGCTAGTAAAAGATCTAAAAAACAGGGTATTTGGTTGATACGTTTTTTGCAAAAAATGTATACTAAGCTGCTCTACCAAACTTCACGGTATACCCTTATCAGAGCAGATAAGAGCAGCTGCTCTGATAAGGGTATACCGTGAAGTTTGGTAGAGCAGCTTAGTATACATTTTTTGCAAAAAACGTATCAACCAAATACCCTGTTTTTTACATCTTTTACTAGCACTTGCGGATTACTGCAACATTTTTTTCAAACTGAGTGTTTTTGGTTTTACTATTCTCTTTTGTGTCTTCAGGTTTCTTGGTGGTGTGTGAACATGTTCTTACAGACTTGTTCACTGTGCAAGTAGCCCATGTGTTCCTGTCTACTCACTTAAGAATATTGTCTGTGACTATAGATAAGCTTTGCTTGAAAAAAAGTAAATCGGTATTTCCGCTTCTGTTCCCATTAATTGAGCCATGATAGGTTTGACAAATATATTTTGAAGCAGACTCCAATTAATTTATTGTTAAATCCAGTTGACTTAATGTGGTTTAAATAGTAAGAATGGTGGTTCAAACTTTAACTCTGAAACCTGATTAAATGAAATCCAGCATTAATGTGAACAGTCTTAAGTAACCATTTTTGCCGATGGAAGATCATGTAGGGAATATAAGCATATAAGGCAAGTAGAACTTCCCATTATTCTGTAGTGCCACATTCAGTCTTAATAGACAATATATTAGAAGATAAGAAAATGTTCAGATTTGATACAACCTTACCTTACTTAATAAAAAAAAGTTTAGTACCCCTTTAAAGGTGAAAATAATCGAGGATATATAAAGGAAACAGAAGCTGGCTGCTTAGTTCATGACTTTCTAGCTTCAGATTTATACGGCCATTCCATAAATCTGACTGTGAGTCCATCTAGTAGATTAGTCAATGTCTGAATCATCTTCTTGCCAGTTTAATCTGCTTCTTCTGCATCAACACTTTGTCCTACTGCTCTCAGCTAAAACATCTCTGCCAAGATAGCATAGATTTATGGAAGCTTGTAAGATAGCCTGTTCACCACTGCACATAGACAAGCCATCGATCTCACTGACCACAAGAACCCTGATAGAATACATGTTGTAGATTCACTGGATTCCATGAGTTCTAATATTGGTGGAACGCCACATGATGCTTATAGAGACATGGCCCATTCCATTTGAATCTCAACTATAAAGAAGACCAGATAAAATACGTAACTTGTACCTCTCTTAGACAATCTGGAATCCACCTATAACACTGTTCTACATATTTTCAAAAGTTGTCAGGTTCAGTTATGAAATGAGCCATTTTTGTAATGATTTTAATCTCCTGAATTCAAATCTGGTAATGAACATTTTTAGTTGTCTATTGTTTCTATGATATCGAAGAGCTTTCCTTTCACTGCTATGTATATTTAATGCATAAAAGTTTGAGTACTGAGAAACATTCTTATTTTTGCAAATTTAAATATGCAGAGTATTTTGTCAATTTTCTGATATTTATATAGAGGAAATGTAGCAACAATTCAGATAAGTGAAACAGATCTTAAGACTATTGTGCATTATTAACAGCTACAGAAATTGTGCCACAAAATTTGGTCCTCATTCAGTGACAACTGTGTTTTGCTTGTCTCTTGTACTCCTGCATTAGATCATCCCTTAGCATTGTCCAATAGTAATCTGCAAGCATTGGAATTCCATTTTCTTTTATATATTTTCTCCATAGCTGCAATATCTTGATTTAATCTCTCACTGTGCTCGTCACTTATTGCTCCACAGTTTGGAGGAAAAAAGCCTCTATGTGAATTTAAGAAATTAATCTTTAAGGACATATTATATCAAAGATTCTTATATTTTTTGAAGAGATTTTACACCAACTCTTCATAGTCCCCTGCTCTGGAGTTTCTCAAAAAATTAGTTACCTCTAATGCAAATGCTACCCATGCAGCTTTTTCATTGCACTGCAACTTCAACAGCTGTTTCATGTTTTCCTAGGTTTCTTTCATGTGGACTGCATCAATAACTGGAATTGAGAGTAGCACATTGCCATTATGCAGGAAGAGGGCTTTTAGGCTTGTTTTGTATGAATCGATGAATTGAAGAGCCTTCATTCCTCTGGATTATGACTTATCTTCAGAGATTCCATTAAACTGTTGATGTTGTTGCATGCCACAAGATCATGAAGAAGTATTGGACAAGATCTTTATCAAGGCTGTGGAACAAAGAAATCCGAGCATCGCCCTCTAGGAGATTCCACTGCTGTAGACTGGAACCTGAGAGCTCAGCCTTAGGCTGAAGTCACATTAACGTATGGTATCTGATGTAAGAGCATCGGATGCAATATGCTAATAACACTCTGCTCTAGTTCTGCTGCGAATGTGAGTTGAGCGTCAATGACATGTGCTCAATGCTCTCGCATGAGAGAATCAGAGCACAGGTGCGGAGGAGAAAGACAAATTACTTTATCCATCTCCTCCATTGCTGGCATCCATGGGAATCACAGTGCACTCACATGACATCCAAGTGCAGTGCAATGTTTCACATGCACCCTTAGACTTGTATGGGTGCATGCAATCTGAATCTCGCAACCAGTCACAGCATGCTACGATTTTTTCTCAGTCTAACCTCAATCCGATTCGAGCTGGGGAAAAAATCGCAGACGTGCACTGTCCCATAGAGTAACACTGGTCAGAGTGCAATCTGATTTCTTATTGGATTGCACTCATCCAATTTGTTCGCTCTTGTGAACGAGCCCTTACTCTTCGGCAGATCTAAAGCTCGTAAGATTGTTCACCTCACTTTGTGTTATAAGGTGTAGTTTAGTTGTGGTTGCTGACAAAAAGTCAGATGCTTCCTGACACCAAGCACCCTCTTCTTCCTCACTTTACTCGATTGAAAATGTTTCTGGTGCTTTTTAAACCAGCAGTTCTTCTGCATGTGGTACTGGGCGTATTGCTGATAGAATGTTAGAATACTGTAAAGTCTACTTCTTCTTCATTGAAACTTCTTTCCTAATGGGTGTGTGATTGGTAAGTTCTCTTTATCTTGATCATTGGGACTGCAAAAGGCACAGATTGCCTCTTCCCCTGCAACCACTGGGGAAGATGTGATGCGCATTTATTGGAGCATATGTGTGGAGTCCAACTCTTGTCCTGATCTCCTATTCTGCAGTCAAAATAAAGGTTGTAGGCTTTCCTTATCATGGTGGTCAAGTTTTGCCTTTGTGACACAAAAGTGACTTCTCTGAATATGTAGCAAAACTATTCACTTTGTTAATGCAAGAAGAATATCTGAAAAAAACATATATGAATATGTCAATATGATAAGACACTAAGCTAAGAAATACTAAAACTGTAGGCCATACACAGAGAACATTTATAGTAGGTGATGCTGCTGTAGTTAGGATTACGTCACTGGAGCTGAGTTGACTTTTTTTTGATTGGTCACCCTAAGATGATAGAATACTGAAAGCTTAATAGATGATGTAATAGACTAGCTATTAACAATGATGGTGAAATAATAAAGATGCAATTTTTCTATAAGACCGCATGAAAGGTGTCATAACTAGTTACAAACTCTGGATCTTGATAATTAGAGCCAACCTGCAAATCTAAGCATCATATTCGTTTTCAGCACCACAAAATTAGTTGAGTTCAACTGTTTTCGTCTCTGAACCAATTTGGCTGTGGAGTAGTATAATTTGTTCAACGTTCATTGAGGACAATTCAGTAGAAGTTGAGGTTTGGGCAAGGCAGCAGCCAACAAGTTGACAGCACAGTGCATTTTACACTCTTTAACTCTCGGACAAGACAGTCTCATAAAAAATCTCTGACAGGTCTAATGGAGTAAGAGGCAGCTTCCCTCCGGCACTAACCTTTAAATGGATTGTTAGCCGGTCAGCGTAAAATGCTCCCTTGTAAATGTGCCTCCTCGAAACAAATTAAGGCTCTTCTTAGCTGAAGGATCGGCACAATATTACTATGCAAATCATTAGGCGGACTCTTGTCATCCCAAGAGCTGATTTAAATAATGAATTAATTAATCCCCTCTCAATACATACGGAATAATAATGGAATTGCCTATTTTATTTAACAACTGATATGGGTAATGTCACCGAAAAGAGACATAGCAAAAAATCAAAGCCAATGGCTAGATATCATTGTACCTTTGTACATCATATTACTTTTCTACTTTAATACAATATACGGTAATCTATGAAAAAGGGTTTTTCACTAAAGTGACAACATGCCACTAAGATATGCCATCACTTACTCAGCAATGATGGGTAAACTGACAGGTTTCGGTGCAATCCTAAGAATAAAGCAGCAATAAGGGTATTTAAATGCTGCAGCCCCTTAAAAAGTAACTAAACCTTTGGGAGGTTTTTTTTTTAATTAAGCGTCCTCTTAATGCAAGCAGACCACCTCATAGCTCTTAGAAACAAGACGTTCGCAGCTCAGGAGAAAAGAGCCTATGTTTTCTATTGTATTCATACTCCACTCTGTTCACATACTCAAGTAATGGCTAGGTGCTTCCGTATCCTGGGTAGCATACTTCTCTGGGGGGTTTGAGTAATTGGTGGAAATCTCAGGACCCCCACTCATCTTTTTTGCAATTGAATGGGCACTCAGCTAAAAACAAAACCTCGCAAAAGTTTAGTTACTCTATAAAGTAGCAATCAGCCAATTGATCTTTTGTCATTCATCCCATCAATATTATTCAGCTAGTATTCCATTATTTAGTTGTTCCTTTTTATATGCACATCTTTTGTGTACTTTTCTTAAATTAGGACGTGTTATCACATGGCGACACACTGGGAATTATATACTTTTATGTTCTCTGAAGTAGGTCACCATCATTGTCACCAGAACATCCTGTATGATGATATTGTATGGACTGTACTACTGAAGGTCTCCACAGAGGACCACACTGCTATCGCATATAATTATTATAACTGCACAGCTCCTGTCACATAATATACATTAAGATTTGATATATTAGACTCCCTGACTGTATACTGATAATATATTTGTTAATTTAGGAAAATACGAAGGGGAGATCATCACAATTTACCAAGGCAGGGAAAAATGGTACTAGCTCTAGCTGCCTATGTGATGCTGATGGGCTTAAACATCATGGGATTTATAGCAAAGCATAAAGATGAATGCTGAAGGGAAGCTAAGAGAAGTCTGAACTACATGGATGCAATTACATAATGTATGAAACAAGTGTACAGTGTGACAGTTAATCAGCTGTATGGTGTAGGGTAGGAACAAAATGACTGGCCTTCTTCTTTAGCCATGCTTCCGTGCCCAACAATTCTTTTGGCCACCCACTGTGCAGGAAAATGCATAAAAGCCTTATTTACTTTAATGGACCTGTGTTGCAGTTGATAAAAGCTGTCATAGATGTGCAGGGACATTAAACATTCACAGAACTTATTGAATATGCCTGCAGTAAGAAATTAAGAACTTCCTCATGAGAGGCATCATACAGAGGCCCCGATTCATCAAAACCTGTGATGTTCATTCCGGTTTGATGACGAGGCATGATTAAGTCAGATGCTCCTGATTCATTAAGAGGCATACGTGTGTGGCCTGGCCATAAATCTTATCCAGACTGGAGTAGTTTTTATGGACAAAGGAAGCCCACAGCTTGTTATGAATTAGATGAGCTGCGTCGTTGCACCCTCGTGTTGTCTCAGCCCCACCAGCTGTTTGTACGGAAATAGTAAAAGCTGCAAAACTGTTTACAATATTGCTCATGGATTTTTTTTTTCTTCTCCAATGACGCTCCCATGTTGTCCTACCCTTACCAGACACAGACAGAAGAGGGTCCGTGTGCAAGAACAGTATATGGGCCCTGTGCTGCCCAATAGCTCATCATAATGCACAATTCCTCCTGTTTTGGAGGTGGAAATGGGACTCCTTACTTTTTGGGCCACTGCACGGCTTCACAGGTTGCAACAAAGATCTGTCCTCCCCTGCCTATATTAATATATTCGCATTAGTATATTGTGCCAAAATATTAAGAGGGATTTGTGGTGCTTATTAGCTCAGAAAGGGTTGCAAATAGAGCAAACTTTCAGCTGTGAGAATCAGTAGATGTGTTTAGTTTGTAGCCTCAGGATGTAAGAAACAATGTTCCCATCTATGCCTCAATCAGACGTCCGTCATTCGCGTGTACGTGTTCAATCCATGTTTTTCACTGGTAAAAAAATGTACCAATTATAGTTTATGTGCTTTTCACACATTTGTGCTTTTTTTTGAAGACTGGGTGACGCATAGAACCTAAGACGTGTCCATTTTTTATCTGATCAAGTGAATGGATTTGTGAAAAAAATGGACAGCAGACTAATGCCATCTACCTGTTATCTGAGCACTGTCGTTTTTTACAGTATAGGGGCTCATTTAGATGTGTGTATTATATGTATCTGTGCTGTCGGACAGCACAATGATCAACCTCATTCAATGAGGCTGATCCGATGACAGTTTTTCCAGATGGACCAAAAATTTCAGAATGCACTATTCTTTTTCAGATTTCTGAAAAGACTCACCTATTCAAGTCTATAAAAAAAATCAGATCCCTTATGCGTCATCCGTATTGCATCTGATATTTATAGATAAATTGCAATTAACACGGGAAACTGATTTAATCTAGTACATTTTAAAGTAATATATAAATATTGATACCATATGGATGTAAAAAACAGGCATGGATGACACGCAGATTCCGATATACATGAAAATTGTCATTCTTCTGGATGAATATTATATGATTTTCCATACGCTGATCTGAACCAGCCTAAGGCCTCATTTGGATGTCTGGTTTTTCCATGTATGAATCAATTTTCATCAGTGCTTGGTGAATGTGTCAATTTTTACTATTGATATTTCATCAGTGATTTTCTCGCATGCATAAACCCCAAATAAATTGCAAAGGTTCACCTACAAATTACCATGTTAAAAGTGGACAGTGCACAAATGGCATCCAAGTGCTGTTGGTGATTTTCAAGGACCCATAGACTTGCATGGGTGATTTTGATCCCTGACTCGGATAAAAAACAGAATGTCTCCATGATTTTTTTGTTGTCAATATGTCGGCAAAAAACAAGGACATATAAACAGCTCCATAGATTATAATAGGTAAGAGTTCACTATATATGAATGACATGTATAGAACATACACATCAAAAACCGAAATCTGATTGAGACCTAATGATAACAAAAAACACATGGACCAAAAATTGAGGAAAATCTGATCTAGCATACCAATGAGAAATTTTCTATTTTTTTCACGCATAATAAAAAAAACAGACATCTGCATGAGACCTTACTAGTATCTCGTAAAATATTAACTTAATTTTATTAACTAACCAAATGCAAAGCGAATGAATAAAACACAAACCTAAATAAAATCAATATTTTGTGTGACCACCCTTTGCCTTCAAAACTGCGTTAACTTTTCTAGTTGCTTGCAAACAGTGTTTGAGGGAACTGTGCATTGAGATTGTTCCAAACATCTTGGAGAACTAACCACATATCTTCTTTGGATCTAGGCTTGTGCAAATCCTTTTGACTATCCATTTACCGTATATACTCTAGTACATGCCGAGATTTTCAGTCCAAAAAAATGGGCTGTAAGTTCCCCTCTCGGCTTATACTCGAGTCATGGAAGGCGGGGGGGTCGGCGGGTGAGGGGGAGCGATGCCTGTCAAATACTCACCTGCTCCCAGCGCTCCTGGCGCGGTCCCCGCATGTCCCACGGTGTTCGGGCGCGGCAGCTTTTTCCCTTGTTCAGCAGTCACTGGTACCACTCATTAAAGTTATGAATATGGACTCCACTCCCATTGGGGTGGAGCCGCATATTCATTACTGTAATGAGCGGTACCATGTGACCGCTCACTACAGGAAGAAGCTGCGGGCGCCGAAGACATGGGACATGCGGGGACCGCGCCAGGAGCATCGGGAGCAGGTGAGTATGTCATATTCACCTTTCCTCGTTCCACTGTCGCCTCATCTTCCGTGTCCTCTGCAGAGACAGTTCAGGTCAGGGGGCGCGATGACGTATTAGTGTGCGCGCCGCCCTCGGCCTGAACAGTCAGTGTGGAAAGACGGGATGCTGAGGAGCAGCGACGAGAGGTGAGTATGTCATTTTTTTTTAGTGCAGCAGCAGCATTACATGTGGCACAATGCTATATGGAGCGTCTATGGGGCCATAAAGAACTGCATGGAGCATTATATGGGCCATCTATGGGGCCATAACTGCATGGAGCATTATATGGGGCATCTATAGGGCCATAACTGCATAGAGTATTATATGGGGCATTATATGGGGCATCTATGGGGCCATAATGAACTGCATGGAGCATTGTATGGAGCATCTATGGGGCCATAACTGCATGGAGCATTATATGGAGCATCTATGGGGACATAACTGCATGGAGCATTATATGGGGTATCTATGGGGCCATAAAGAACTGCATGGAGCATTATATGGGGCATCTATGGGGCCATAAAGAACTGCATGGAGCATTATATGGAGCATTACATGGGGCCATAAAGAACTGCATGGAGCATTATATGGATCATTACATGGGGCCATAAAGAACTGCATGGAGCATTATATGGAGCATCTATGGGGCCATAATGAACTGCATGGAGCATTATATGGGGCATGTTATGGGGCCATAAAGAACTGTATGGAGCATTATAGGGGGCATATTTGTATATGAAGCATCTTATGGGGCTATAATGAACTGTATGGAGCATTATATGGGGCCTATTTCGTAAGTTGATCTTATGGGGCCATAATGAACTGCATGGAGCATTATATGGGCCTATTTTGTATGGAGCATCTTATGGGGCCATAATGAACACTATGGAGCATTATATGGGGCTCCTGATTCAATATGGATATTCAAAAACACTTAACCTACTGATGTCTCAATTGATTTTACTTTTATTGGTGTCTATTTTTATTTTTGACATTTACCGGTAGCTGCTGCATTTTCCACCCTAGGCTTATACTCGAGTCAATAAGTTTTCCCAGTTTTTTGTTGCAAAATTAGGGGGGTCGGCTTATACTCGGGTCGGCTTATACTCGAGTTTATACGGTAATTCCCGAAAAACTCGATGTTGAAATCACATCCCTGTGGGGGCCATATCATCACTTCAGGACTTTTTCTTCTTCTTTATGCTGAAGGCAGTTTTTAAAGAAGCTTTCCTATGAAGATTTTTTTTCTAGAAATCTTTGTATATCCATAAATAATGTAGTGTGTATGTGTTAATACACTCACCTACCACCACCTTCTCTAGGATCCAGAGCTGCTCTGCTCCTCCTCTCAGTGATATACAAAAAAAAGTTGCACTCTATCATGCTAAAGCATGTCAATCTGGAATATGTGAAATTTGAATAGCAATATGGTTTTGGAGGATTAGGAAAAAATATGAGACTCTTAGCATAACATTTGGCCAAATATTATGTGCCCATCTACCACCGTCAAGGTGGTCTCAGCCTTTTGCACCTCCTCTCAGTGATGTCACCACACTTCAGACTATTCAGTTCACTCGAGCCTCGTTCTGACACTTTGTAGGCTTACATTGCAAAAATCAATTCCGGGTCACACAGTGTCACGACTCAGCTGTCGGGTGACGCAGGACCAGGGGCTCCTTCACTGTTCCTGCCACTTGGGGAGTGCCCTAGCTCTTCCTTTTCCCTGGGATACTTATGAAGGTATATATAACCTACAAAAAACAGTTGTGATGGGAAATGGTACTAAATAAAAGCACCCCAGACCAGAGGTAAGCATGTTACAACGTTTATAACCAACCGCCATAGAAGTATATTAATAACTCTGAAAAAGGAAGTCTCTCATGCCTGCATGGCACAATCACTGTATGACCCCAAACTAAAATCCAATCTGGCAGCACAGTAAACAAGATATGTATAATATGATAATACTGTACCTCCGGTCCGATGGTGCCACAACCCCTACGCGCGTTTCGGCTCGTGTGCCTTCTTGCCTTCTTCCAAGATATGTAAAATATGATAATACTGTACCTCTGGTCCGATGGTGCCACAACCCCTACGTGCGTTTCGGCTCGTGTGCCTTATATATCCCCGGATAGGCATAGGGTGTATTTTGGTTCACCCTGTGTATTGTTTGTCTAATTGGTATTTGCATTTTTTACTGTGTATTTTCACAGATTTGTTGACGTACATAATTATATATCCCCGGATGGGCATAGGGTGTATTTTGGTTCACCCTTGTATTGTTTGTCTAATTGGTATTTACTTATGGGGGTGAAGATGCCGGGGCCGCCACCCTTGCCTTATCTCCTGAGTTAGCCCTCCATCTGTTCTTTTCTCCCACCCAGGGAAGGAGGGATCTACTGTGCACCGCAGTACACCAACCTGACAAACAAGGCTACACAAACAAGGGGGTAACTGAAACCATGCAACAGTCACAGATTACTCCTCCAAAACTCCTTCTCATATGAACAACTCTCCTCCTAAGCCATGCCGCAAAAGCTAGCTCTGATGTGGGTTTGAATCAGGACCCAGATTATAAAGGGGATGAGAGTGGCTAACTGAGCTCAGTTGAAAGCTCAGAGTTTCCAACATGGCTGATTAACCCCTAATCTGCCAAAAGAAATAAACACCAATCAAATGAAGAAGTGCTTCTTCTCAGTGCAGGAGTAGGAACAATCAGACACTGTGGTCTTCTGGCTCCTCTCTGTTGTGGTAACTCTATGACACAGAGTGCACTGAGAGTCTGTAGAGAGATGATATCACTGAGGATCAGAACGGCGCTGGATCCTAGAGAAGGCGATAGTAGGTGAATATATTGACTTACAACCTACATTATATAGACATGCACAAAGCTTTATTGAAAAAAAAGTTCATGGGAGGATTTCTTTGATAACATCAGCTATGTGTTTGGAGTCGTTATTTTGCTGCAGAATAAATTTGGAGCCAATTAAATGCCTCCTTGATAGTATTTCATAATGATAAGTATCTATCTGTATTTTTCAGCATTGAGGAAACTGTTGATCCTAACCAAATCCTCAAATCGGTTTGCTGAAATGAGGCCCCAAACTTACACAAAACCTCCACCATGCTTCACTGTTGCCTGCAGGCACTTAGTACTGTACTGATCTCCAGTCCATCAGAACACAAATTACCTTCTAATATAGCCAAATACTTAACATTTTGACTCATCAGTCAAGGACACCTGCTACCATTTTCAGCACCCCAGTTCCCATGTTTTCTTACGTAGTTGAGGAGTTTGGCCTTGTTTCTATGTAGGTATGGCTTCTTTCATGAAAACTATTTCTGGCCAGACTTCTTTGAACAGTAAATGGGTGTAGCTACGTACCACTGGTTTCTCCCAGTTCTGAGCTGAGTGTCCAGCTAGACAGCTTCTAATTTTTAAATGAAGTAAGTATGACGTGACTTTCATGTGCTGCACTAAGTTTTCTTGGCCGACCACTGTGTCTACGCTTCTCAGTGTTTCGTAGAGCTTCTTTAAAAGAATATGAACAGCACAGTTGGCTTTGAAATCTTTGACTTGGCGAGACCTTGCTGATGCAACTTATAACTTCCTTGTGTCTTTCTGTGGTGCTCAGTACTGCCATGTAGTATGACCTGTAACATAAAACTGTCTTCCACAACTTCACCTTTGTAGCACAGCTCGGCTGTTTCTCACCCATTTTTGCGCCTCTTTCACAACTGTTGAGTTTTAGCTAATGATTGTGTTTCAATCTATATGTAAAAATGATGATCATTATCACCTGTTTGGTATAATTGGTTACTCTAGTAAATAACTAAAGGTCCAGAAATCCCTGACTGTACGTGTTGACCTAGAGGAATTGATTGAGTTTTTAACCCCTTCCTGACCTTAGACGCCACGTAGGCATCATGAAAGTCGGTGCCAATCCGACCTGTGACGCCTATGTGGCATCATGGAGGGATCGCGTCAGTGCAGATCAGGTGAAAGGGTTAACTCCAATTTCACCCGATCTGCAGGGACAGGGGGAGTGGTACTTCAGCCCAGGTGGTGGCTTCACCCCCCCTTGGCTACGATCCCTCTGATTGGCTGTTGAAAGTGAAACTGCCAATCAGAGCGATTTGTAATATTTCACCTATAAAAACTGGTGAAATATTACAATCCAGCCATGGCCGATGCTGCAATATCATCGGCCATGGCTGGAAACCCTGATGTGCCCCCCCACCGCCACCGATCTCCCCCGTCCTCCCCCCGTGCTCCGATGCCACCCCTGTGCTCCGATGCCACCCCCGTGCTCCGATCTCCCCCTCTCATACTTACCGGGCCTCCCGGTGTCCGTCCATCTTCTCCATGGGCGCCGACATCTTCCAAAATGGCGGGCGCATGCGCAGTGCGCCCACCGAATCTGCCGGCTGGCAGATTCGTTCCAGGTATATGTTGATCACTGTGATAAAACCTATCACAGTGATCAAAATAAAAAAAAAGTAAATGACCCCCATAGGTAGGGACAATAATAAAATAAAGAAAATATTTTTTTTTCCACTAGGGTTAGGGCTAGGGTTAGGGTTAGGGCTAGGGTTAGGGCTAGGGTTAGGGCTAGGGTTAGGGGTTAGGGTTAGGGCTAGAGTTAGAATTAGGCTATGTGCACACGGTGCAGATTTGGCTGCGGATCTGCAGCGGATGGGCCGCGGATCCACAGCAGATTGGCCGCGGATCCGCAGCGGATTGGATTTGAAGAAAGAAAAAAGATTTTTTTATTTTCACGGCTCTGCGAAGTAAACTTCTGTGAAGCACTTGGGAGTTCAAAGTGCTCACCACATATCTAGATAAGTTCATTGGGGGGTCTAGTTTCCAATATGGGGTCACTTGTGGGGGGTTTCTACTGTTTGGCACATCAGGGGCTCTGTAAACGCAATGTGACGCCCGCAGACCATTCCATCAAAGTCTGCATTTCAAAAGTCACTACTTCCCTCTTGAGCCCCGATGTGTGCCCAAACAGTGGTTTCCCCCCACATATGGGGCATCAGCGTACTCAGAACAAACTGGACAACAACTTTTTGGGTCCAATTTCTCCTGTTACTCTTGTGAAAATAAAAAATTGCAGGCTAAAAAATATTTTTTGAGGAAAGAAAAATGATTTTTTATTTTCACAGGTCTGCATTATAAACTTCTGTGAAGCCCCTGGGGGTTTAAAGTGGTCACTGCACATCTATACTAGTTCCATGGGAGGTCTAGTTTCCAAAATGGGGTCACATGTGGGGGAGAGCCAATGTTTAGGCACACAGGGGCTCTCCAAATGCGACATGGCGTCCGCTAACGATTGGAGCTAATTTTTCATTCAAAAAGTCAAATGGCGCTCCTTCCCTTCCGAGCCCTGCCATGTGCCCAAACAGTGAATTACCTCCACATGCAAGGTATCGGTGTACTCAGGAGAAATTGCCCAATACATTTTAGGATCCATTTTTATCCTATTCCCCTTGTGGAAATGAACAAATTGAGGCTAAATGAATTTTTTTGTGAAAAAAAGTACTTTTTCATTTTTCGGATATATTTGTGAAGTACCTGGGAGTTCAAAGTGCTCACTATGCATCTAGATAAGTTCCTTGGGGGGTCTAGTTTCCAAAATGGGGTCATATGTGGGGGAGCTCCAATGTTTAGGCACACAGGGACTCTCCAAACACGACATGGTGTCCATTAATGATTGGAGCTAATTTTTCATTCAAAAGTCAAATGGCGCTCCTTCCCTTCCGAGCCCTGCCGTGTGCACAAACAGTTGTTTGTGACCACATATGAGGTATCAATGTACTCAGGAGAAATTGCCCAACACATTTTAGGATCCATTTTATCCTGTTGCCTATGTAAAAATGAAAAATTGAGGCTGAAAGAATGTTTTTGCAAAAAAAAAGTACTTTTTCATTTTTACGAATCAATTTGTGAAGCACCTGGGGGTTCAAAGTGCTCACTATGCATCTAGATAAGCTTCTTGGGCGGTCTAGTTTCCAAAATGGGGTCTCTTGTGGGGGAGCTCCAATGTTTAGGCACACAGGGGCTCTCCAAACACGACATTGTGTCCGCTAAAGATTTGAGCCAATTTTTCACTGAAAAAGTCAAATGGCGCTACTTCCCTTCCGAGCCCTGACGTGTGCCCAGACAGTGGTTCCCCCCCCCCCCCCCACATATGAGGTATCGGCATACTCAGGACAAATTGTACAATAACGTTTGGTGTCCAATTTCTCTTTTTACCCTTGGGAAAATAAAAAAATTGTTGCTAAAACATCATTTTTGTGACTATAAAGTTAAATGTTCATTTTTTCCTTCCATGTTGCTTCTGCTGCTGTGAAGTACCTGAAGGGTTAATAAACTTCTTGAATGTGGTTTTGAGCACCTTGAGGGGTGCAGTTTTTAGAATGGTGTCACTTTTGGGTATTTTCAGCCATATAGACCCCTCAAACTAACTTCAAATGTGAGGTGGTCCCTAAAAAAAATGGTTTTGTAAATTTCATTGTAAAAATGAGAAATCCCTGGTCAATTTTTAACCCTTATAACTTCCTAGCAAAAAAAAATGTTGTTTCCAAAATTGTGCTGATGTAAAGTAGACATGTGGAAAATGTTATTTATTAACTATTTTGTGTCACATAACTCTCTGGTTTAATAGAATAAAATTTCAAAATTTTAGTCAAATTTCCAATTTTTTCACAAATAAATGCAAAAGTTATTGACCTAAATTTACTACTAACATGAAGCCCAATATGTCACGAAAAAAACAATCTCAGAACCGTTAGGATCCGTTGAAGCGTTCCCGAGTTATTACCTCATAAAGGGACACTGGTCAGAATTGCAAAAAATGGCCAGGTCATTAAGGTCAAAATAGGCTGGGTCATGAAGGGGTTAAAGCAAAGGTGGTCAAATCAAATGCTAATTTGATTTAGATTTCTCTTATGTTCATTCACTTTGCATTTTGTTACTTGAAAAAATTCAACTATGAACACTTCTATTACTGAAAGCATTCTTACTTTACATTCTTACTTTTTTTTTATCACACCTGCCTAAATCTTTTTCACAGTACAGTACTGTGCATCCACTTGGCTCATATCCACTGTAGATCGTTTGCAGTGCTGAAATCTGCACGAGATTCTGCAGATTTACCCCAGATTTCACCTTTTGCATTGCAAAAAATTGAAATCCCGGTTAACTCCTTGAGTGCCAAGTTTTTATTGATATTACGGGCTGGATACCCTACTTGGGCACCACTAACTATTTATCGTAAGAGTGCCGTGTTTGTTGTCGTAAGCTTTTTCTATCAAACAGTCATTGAAAATCAGACAGCACATGTAGGGCATTGGAGTGCTGTCTGATTTTTTTTTTTCACTTACCCATAGACTTGTATTGGCAAGTTTGATATGTGACTCGGAGCATAATTGGTCATGTCACTGTGATTTGGTGTGGCCCAAGTGGTCTGGAAAATAACTGGACATGTTAACAGACCCATAGACTATAAGAGGTTTGAGTTTTATCAGGGAATAATACTGATAGACCTCATATGTGAAAATCTGACATCTGCAGGAGCCTTTCATTGACATACTGTAGATATGAAATTTGCAATGTCTATCAATTTACACCGTAGACTTTATTTGCAGTAGATTTCATAAGAATCTCATCCATAATGCAGCTACAATAATACAGTACAATCAGGTGCATAACGTCTCATAAAATGACCTTTATTGAAATTAATAAAATAACCTAAATACAAAAAACAGAGTATTCCTATGGAATACCACATGACATATGCTTTAATCTTACTGTTGGTTATTACCTATATTGTCAATGTTTTTGTTACTCACAAGTTCTAGGCTTAAACTAACTCATACTCTTTATTCACAAACTGTTTGACCATAATGGCAGAGCAAAAAAAAAATTTCAAGCAAGTAGGCCCCATGAAGAAGCTTGGGGCGAAACATGCGTTGTGGCACAGAGGAACACAGGCTACACTAGCTCTTGGCAATGTAAGCACTTGTTTGCCTTTTTTTTTACTCTGCTATTATTGTTTAAGCCAATAACTTGTGAGTAACAAAAGCATTGACAATATAGATAATAACCAACAGTAAATTAAAGCATGTGTCATGTGGTCTTCCATTGGATTACCCTGTTTTTTATATTTATGTTATCTATTTTATTAAACTCAATAAAGGTCATATTTTATGAGATGTTATACACCAGATTTATTTCTTGATGATAATTTCTATTAGAGGTGGTTTTTTTTCCGAATACATAAAATGTTTGATATTACAGTATTATGCTCTTTAGTCTTTGGTGTACTATACACTGCAGATGTTCAGTCTATATCAGGGGTGTCAAACTGCATTCCTCGAGGGCTGCAAACATGTTTTCAGGATTTCCTTGTACTGCACAGGTGATAATTTAATCACCTACACAAATAATGAGTTGGTGATCAAATTATCACCTGTACAGTACAAGGAAATCCTGAAAACATGACCTGTTTGCAGCCCTCGAGGAATGCAGTTTGACACCCCTGGTCTATATGACCCGTGTGAACATATCCTAATTTTAGTATGCATATGCACCTTAAACCAAAATTACCCATCAATTTAAGGAAATTACAACAGACAAAGTGAATAGAAAAGAACAATTCAGATATAAACTTACAATACAAAAACATTCCTGATCCCGGAAACCTCCAACCTCCATCCACTTCAGGTCAGCCGCGGAGCTCTGCCTATGGGCTTATTACGATTTCCTAACATAATGTAGCAATGTCTGATTTATTCTACACATTCACGTAGATTAGCTGGAATAAATCGCACTATCTGACCACTAAGATCTTTTCTGTTCTTTATTTCCAGATTTTTATATTTGAAAATAACATCTTCTACAAAATGTATGCTGACAGCCGCCCCATTCGCTTGGTCTCCACTGGGAAAGAAGGAGTCATTTTTAACGGACTGAGTGACTGGCTTTATGAAGGTAGGACGAATTGTGTTGAAAAAATAGAGCTGTATGAATGATAGCTGACATTTTACTGTAATAAAACCATACATTAGGGCTCCAAACAACAACATTAAAGTCTTTCGGCCCTTCAGATGCCAATATCACTCCCATATGAAATGTGGCAAAGGGCATTGATAGCATTTTTGTGACAGATCATTGTGTCTTGTTTCTCAAATTGCATCTGCAGTCAGCTTTCAGAAAGGTGTGCATCACTTTCTGTGCCTGGAACATAAATAGGCCTTGTATTTTTGATGTATAGGGTGATGTATCAAGTCTAGCAGATGTGCATTTTGCTGTAAAATTGACATGAAGTGCAGTTTGTCTCCTGGTACCAGTAGATCAACCAACAGCATTTGCTTTCAGTTTCTCCTTTGTAAACCATTATTTTATACAAGTTAAACAGAATAGCTTAGTAAAATGGTTTGTATATCACAGATCACACTCCCGTAATGGAGCAATTTGCCATTTAAAGAAAAAATATGGTCTACGTTGAAATACTATGGAAGAAGAAAGAGAAATGTTGGTAAAATTAAGATCCCCAAACACACCAGAGAAAAGTCAGGTGAACCCGTTGTTTTCAGCAAGACCGGCAGGGCCGGACTAGCCATCTGGCAATTCTGGCAAATGCCAGAAGGGCCGGTCTGGTTATGGGCTGCCTTGTCTGCTATGTTAACAGAATCAATGTTCTCAAGACACTCATACTGTTAAGAGTTGTGATGGAGTACAAAGTCGCTGACTCCGTCACCCCAGCAGGCCACAGGTATCATTAGAAATATTGGTCTTGTTGAAAATCTTCCTGTCCTCCATCAGGGTAATATTAGTAATATATCCCATCTGGTTCATCGGGATGGGGACAACATGGGCCTTTGGGATTTCAAATGCCAGGGCTGATTTTCAGACCCAGTCCATACCTGAAGACCGGACATGTATGGGGTTTTCAGATTCTCCTGACCCTTCCCCACACGTAGCCTCTGGTCTTCAAAAGACCTATGTTCTTCATCCAATGGGCTACAAGATTTTTCTTTAGTATCCCCATCCCCTGGAATTCAGTGCCTCAACATGATCAATTTGAACCTTGAAACACCACCTGAAAACTCATCTCATCACCCCGCTGCCTCCTCACTAACACCGGAGTTGCTTCAATCCCCCAACCTCCTGCCTCCTTTCACATTACCCTGTACATGTAGGCCCATGACAGCATGGTCCTCTCACCCTCTATACCAGTCTATCAGAATGTTAGTTTATGTATGTTATATGCATGTAACACTTCTGAAATGTACAGCATCATGGAACTAATGGTGCCTTAAAGATAAATAATAATAATGTAGAAAAGAAGAATGGGTACATGGCACTCACCACGTCCAGCAAACTTTTTTCCAATCAAGTAAAATTACAGCATGGTAGCATATGGAACACTTCAAAGCATGGACAACAGCCGTTTCGCGCCAAGCAGGTGCTTCTTCCTGGTATACATTGGTGATTGCCGCATACGCATTCTTCTTTTCTATATTGAAAATTGATTATACTATGTACCTTTGCTGAGTAAGACCAATAATGTTTTTGGTTAGTCCCAGTATCAACCCTCTATTTGGACAATAAATAATAAAATAATAATAATGTTGGGAAACAAATAATCGGGTTGTGTTACTTCAATGCCAAATCATATTATTCTCTCGGAAGATAGGCCACTGCCAAAGGTGGCGTTTTTAGGTTGCTCTCTCTGCAAAACACTTAATCATTCAACCGAGCCATCATATCAAATCATGGATGTTTTGCTATGTGTATTGTTTGCATCAGTGATCTCCAACCTGTGGCTCCCCAGATGTTGGGAAGCTACATCATTTGAAATCCCATGACATTAGGAGGGCCGCTGCGATGGGAAGGATATGTTCAATTATGGCAGATTTGCTGCAGAAACTTTACAACCTAAATTTAATTTTTGCAGAACATCCAATGATTTCTGCAAGTCGTATTAGATAAATCGGACATGTAAGTATACCATAACACTGCAGTGCTGCATGGTCTAGGGTCTGGACCAATGTAAATCTACAATAGACCTTAGATAGGTTGCCTTATGAAGAAGGGATTTAAGAAGTCAAATTCATAGCCACCTAAAACATCTATACATAACTATGCTACAACTATAAAATGATGCAGAAAATATCTTGATGCACAAAACTGTAACTGGACACAAGAACGGCTAAGAGTTTTCAACAAAATTACATAAATCAATCTTTTTTAATATCTAAGAAATAAGCTTCTTTCTCTACTTATGAGCCACTTCTTTCCATCCTCTGCCTTTTGGATTAATCATTCACGCTAAAAAACTATTGAAGGAAACCTGTCACCTGAATTTGGCAGGACCAATCTTGCCTTGCGCAGGCGTGTACTACGGGGGACAGAGAATGAAGTTCAATCCAATATTTCGGCCAGCGGGTAAGGAAAGGGTGAATCAAACACCTGAAAACTCCACCCATATGACCAAAAACTGGCCCCGCCAAATTCAGGTGACAGGTTCCCTTTAAAATAAAATCCATCTGGTTAAAACAAGCTACACTACTATTTCACCAAGGGCTGAGATTACAGGTGCCTACTAAACTCTATGAACAGGGAAGGAGACAAAGGCAGGAGCAGGGGGAGGCACCAGTACAGGCACACAGACCATGTTATTGCAATCTAGTGAGTGCTTATCTAATCTTGGAGCTGGATTCAGAGCTACACTGCTCGTTACTACTGCATTATGACCATCATGCTGCTTTATATTGTCCTCCATGCTGCTGATGCTTTTCTCTGTGCTACATGGGGAGAGAAGAATTACTCATGTCTTTATGTACTGTACATGTAGTTAGTCTCCACCGACTATTTCACAGATAACTGAATATTAAAGATAACGTTTGAATAGGTTACATTGGGGATAATGCAGGATGCTAGTCATATGACTTCCCGGAGCATGGTTATTGCTCATGTATAGAAGCATGACAACTTATTAGAAAAATTCACCTGAAATGGGGCTATTACATTTCAACACAGTGCAAACCCTGGAAGGTCGAGGTTCGGTGTCAACTTTGCAGTTTTTTGTATCGTGGTATGACGGTGGTGTCATGTTAGGAGATGTTAAATCTACACTGACTGCTTTATCAGGACACATTTTCGTTTTCTAGTATCATCACTCAATGAAGCCATTTTTAGATTGAATATTATTTTTCATATCCCGAAATAACCCATGTGTGATAAACGCGCTGGAAGATCAGTTCTTCAGTGAATGATAACTAATGTCACAGTGTGACGTTAGAAAAGAGCCAGATGCTCCTTGGCCCCCGGGGTTTTGCTTTACTGATTGTCATTTCCATCCTGTTCTCTTCTTCATAAAACAGCATGACAGGATATTAAACACAACAGTATCGTCACTGTAGATATTGGCGGCCGCTTCTAAGGTTACTTAACCTTCCCTGGACCCTTAGCCAAATTTCAATCATAGCTACTTGCCAGTCTTAAACTGGAGATTTTTAGTTAGTCGACACTTCTGGGATCACAGATTATTTGTAATTTTACACCCATGTATATCATGACTACATTGCATTTGTGTTTTATCCCTGTAATGTCATATATAGTCATAAAGAAAAATCATCTCCCCCTCCTCATCACGGCCTCTTCTCAAAAAGTGAGTTTACAAAGACTGGGTATTCAAATTGCTTATTCTACAAACACTTTGACCCCGCTTCATCATCGATTTTGTGCCTGTTTTTTTCTAGTTTTGTGTGTTTTGCATCTTTTTTTGCTTGCAACCAATTCATCATTTTATTTGCTCCTCTATTAAGTCTATTTTATTTGAGCTCGACTGCGTTTTTTTAAATTCGTTTCTTCTTTATTTTGTTTGTTGTTTAATGACTCCAGATGTTTTTGCAGGATTAATCAATTGTGATTTTTTTTTTTAAGTTACAAACTTTGGTGCAATTTTATTCTATTCACTCCTGGTGTATTTTCGAGTATGAAGACACAAAAAGAGCACAGCGAAGTCAAAAAATACTCTGTTGTAAAGAAGTCACAGTAAATAAGCAAGTGCTAGTCAAAAAATGAAAAAAATACAGGGTATTTAGTTAATACGTTTTTTGCAAAAAAATGTATATTAAGCTTCTCCACCAATCGTCAAGGTATACCCATAATAGAGCAGTCCTATCTAATGTATATAATCCCTATCTGATGTATTTAAAAACCTTGTGTTTTTGGTATTTTCAAGTATGCCAAAATTTTGACACAATTTTTGCAACCTTTCGCAAAAGCAGTTCTAGACAGGAAAAAAAAATCCAATTTTTGACTGTGTGCCAAATTCATGATTTGCATACCCAAATTGTGATGAATTTGGTAGTAAAAACTGCAAGTAATACTATTAGACAAAAAGGGAAATTGACTTAAAAATTGAATTAATGAATTAGGGCTATAACTATCCAAGGGCATATTGCTTATCCTTGCAAAACCATTACATCTGTCTACAAACTTCCCAATTGCTGTTACTTTGTAAGGGCTCATGCACACATCCGGTCAAAATCGGTCCAAGCACGGATTGGGCACGGGTCTCCCGACGCTTCTTCAAGCACTTTCTAAAGTGTTTTTTACTAGTGAAAAAAAGAACTTTCCAGTAAAGCCGTAGAGATATATAAAACACACTTCAAAAAGATGCAATTTCCTAGCCTTTTTTATTTGGGTTTGTGCTGTTTAGCATTTTTGACAATAATTTGCCAATAATTATGTTTTTTATTATTTCAGTTTCAACCGTTTTATAAGTGTGAAAAAATAACTCTGTAATCTATTTTTTTTAAAGATGCCATTTAAAATGATGTTGCTTATACTGCCATTTTCAAAGGTCACCCAGCACTTCATACATTTCTCATATTGGAAAGCTGATAAGACGTTCCTCTCGCTTGGCTTGGTGCACGCACTCGTCATTTATAATTTATGCAAACAAAAATTAGCGAATGCCAAGTTACAGCAGTATTTAGAGAAATAGTACAAGATGCCTGATGGGATGGCATTTGGAGGAAAAAAAAATCATATTGGAGTGAATTTATTAAAGGGGTTATCCCAGAATCTGGTATCGTATGAAACTCTCCGCAGTGTACTAACCTTTCCTAAATAATGCAGCCAAGTCATCAGCTGTCACTGCCTGGTTTCTTCTGGCTCCTTCTCGGTGTACAGTGGGTGGTCCTTCAATGCTGCCCACGAGACCTCTGTAAATGACATTTCCCACAACCCACTGCTTCTTCTCCAGACTTCCTGCTCTCCCTTATGCACGAATAGGTGCTTTCACATTGTGTTCTGTGTCCCGGTTGGGGCATATGTCCGAAATCCCCCACAAAACAGGATCAGGACTCCAGGTGTATGCGCCAATGGGCCATAGACTGTAATGGTGACAGGAGAGTGAAGGTGCGCTATGCC
The DNA here is from genome assembly GCF_032444005.1 of Ranitomeya imitator. Lineage (NCBI taxonomy): Eukaryota > Metazoa > Chordata > Amphibia > Anura > Dendrobatidae > Ranitomeya > Ranitomeya imitator. The sequence goes on along the minus strand of NC_091287.1, from coordinate 68,263,667 downwards.
GTGCAATGAGTGTACGTCTACAGGAGGTGGACAATCAGACATAGTAGACTGCATTTGAGTGGCCAACTCCTGTAGGCGTACACTCACAAAAAAAAGTGCATGGCAGAGAGCACATTTCTCTCTGCCATCACCATTACAGTCTATGGCCCCATGGGGGCATGCGTCCGGATCCAATTTTGCAGTATAAGACAGTCCCAGTCACACCCTTACAGTGCAGTGATAATTTTCCGCCAGACATAGCTCTTTGCATTTAGCTCAAAAAGTTATAGGTCTCATCTGAAGAGTGCACCTTCATATAGGCAACACAGCTGGCATGTGATCTGGTCATTTGAGACCAAAGTAGAACTTTTTTGGCTAAATTCAAAGCGCTATGTGGGATGGTAAGCTAACACTGCACATCACCCTGAAAACACCATCCCTATTGTCAAGCATGGTGGTGGAAGCATCATCCTATGAGGTGTGCATCATCCTATTTAGATGAAAGCATATTAATGTGTGTGAATGGCCC